>NW_024041150.1:7085764-7123584 GCF_014851395.1 Micropterus salmoides
GTTTCACTGCCGTGACTCTATCTCCTTTAACTTCTTTCTTAATTTCTTCAAAACCAATATCTAAATGAACTCCACTAATCACTCCTCTAACCTTACGATTAGCCCCAGGAACAGGACTTTTAAATGGCACTTCTGTTGCTGTTGTACTCTATTGACTGCTCCAATCAACATCTTGCCTTTACTCAGAAATCTTGCTTGTCTAATGTGTCTGATCTCGTCATGAATTGCCTTCCTCCATCCTCCTTCTGTCCCACCAACCCAGCACTCCAGGTGGTAGTCCTTAAATCTGTAAGAAAGAATATAAATCCACAAAACGCTGGGTGACGACAACGAGGCTCATGTGATGCACATCAGACAACCAGTGAGCACAGACACAGGAAGTAAAACAAGACAATGACACAAGGGGAAGACGAGCTACAAAATAACACAGGAAACAAGAAACACAATCCCAAAAACCCCAAACCACAACATCAGCCTGAAGGTGGTTGGTGACGGCTCAGTTTCTAAGACACATGCCTTTTGTGTGAGAGACCTGGGTTTAAATTAAACCACCACAAGCTTCTCCGTTATATTTAGAAAGACATGTTTCATCTTTCGCAGGCTAAAGCTGTTGACCACTGTTGTTGTTCTTTCAGTGTAAAGTTTGAATCATGTACTTCTATATTGAATCATGTTATGCATGTATCAAATATGTTATTCCTTATTAATTCTTTAAAAAAATACAATTGTAAGT
Organism: Micropterus salmoides; assembly: GCF_014851395.1. Lineage (NCBI taxonomy): Eukaryota > Metazoa > Chordata > Actinopteri > Centrarchiformes > Centrarchidae > Micropterus > Micropterus salmoides. Next base: position 7,086,498 of record NW_024041150.1, read on the forward strand.
GTTTGAGTTTTAATGGTGTCAAACTATGCCTGTATAACTTTTAAAAAATACGGTGGGACTGAAGTTGAAACATATTGGTGAATTTCTAGTCCAGTAATGTCAAAAATATAAAGAAGGATAAATTGTAATAATAGGTATGCATAAAAATAGCTAAAAGGTGGAAATTGTGACATTAGTAAAAGGGTTAATTTGGTAAAACAGTACGAGAAAACGACCATTAGATGGCAGCAGAGGATAAGAAATTCACCAAAGGAGAGGAGTGGTCAGTGAACAATGTAGGTGGAGTTAAGGTGTAACGCCCACCTGGGAGGAGGAGAGAAGGTGGAGCTTAAGGTGAATATAAGGCGATGTTCGCTGACCACCAGCTCAGTTCCATCCTGAGACCTGCAGGGATGTTACTCGGGTTTATCTGTCCTTTATTGGAATAAACTCTTTTGCACCGACTCTTGACCATCTCCAGTGAAGTCTTTGACTATACAGTTTTTGACTAAAGAAGAAATCTAATAGAGTAATTTTATTGAGTTTAATACGTTGGTTAGGGTAGGGACCAGGCCTTCCACTGGCCCGGCCGGTCCTTATTTCCGATCCGACACTTCCCAGGGCGATGCAGACCATGAAGTAAATACTGGCAATCAGAGCAAAGATGTAAATTACAGAGAAGATGAGAGAGATCTTCACATTCTCAGGTCGCGCCATATGAACAATCATGCAGCAGAACTGAATCAGGTCAGTAATGAGAAGGTTGATAAGGTAGTCGGGAGCAACATGATCCACCTCTTCCTAAATGTGGCATGTCTAAAACTAGCTATTAATTTTAATAAATTTATGAGAATTAATACCCAATTATGAATTTTAATATTCAGAAAACATCAATCCATGAAAAGCTCTCGTTTCGAAAGGGGAACCACCGGAGTTGTTATTAACCTTGAGTCTCCGGACCTCTAGGTAGCTTTTAATAATTATACTATTACTAACCAGTGATCAGTTAGTTAATAATCGCTCAGTTATCTTAAATCAAATCAGTCAGTCTCATATCTAAAGGGTCAATTCTCTTGGCAGGGACTCAGAAGTAGGCAATACACACAATTCCTTGGTTACAGTGAATTTATTGACTAAGGTGATTATAAAAAGCTGGTACATCAGAGAAATAAACAATGGCTAAACAATGAGAATGGAGGTTCGATTGTGGGAAGCATTTGACTCATACGGCAGAGGAGACTAATGATAGTAAGCTATGAGTTTAGGAGTTAAAAAGACAATATTAACACTATTTGACATCCCTGATCACAGAATGCTTTGTTTGGTCTTACTGCTTGTCAGCGGCCTGCTTTGGCCTGTTGCACGTGTCCCACACTAGCTGCCCGATCCTGGCTTTTTGCTAGGGCATTCTCCAAGGTTCTCTGTGTCTGATTGAAGAAAAACCTCAAGGGTTGGCCGTCCTCCGTCTGGCAATTCAGCTGTTTTCAGGTGTCCTTCGTTGCCACTGGCGAGTCCACGTGGCTGGTCTTACCTCGGTGAAGTTAGCTCGACGAAAAAGCTTAAAAGGGAACTTGGTCGTTCCTGAATTAGATCAGTGTAACTTAACGGACTGATAACTGTCGCGCTGATCTGGCAGAGGTGCGCCTGTCTCCCGTGTGCCCGCCTCCTCCTGCATGCCGTCTCACCTGCGTGCCGCCCCGCTCTGCATCGGCAGCCGCGTGTGACCGTGCGTGCGCGCCCTGGCGCACCCTCGACCAGGTGAATTAGATTGAGCAATCAGAAGCTCGCACACACTTCAATCAGCGGGAGCATATAACGCAGTCATTTGGCTGGTGGAAAGGGACTGACACGACGGAATGAGCAGCACACATCCACTGCGGGGAATGAGACTTTTGATTTGACGGGCTATCGGTAAGCTCACTTGAATGTTGTTTAAATCTTTTCTGTTTAGGTGTTAATATGGGTGAGTTAAAGTTGTCACTGCATGGTTGAAGAGAGGGAGAAACTATGTTCAAATGCATGGATATATATGGTTAAAATGTGTGGGTTTTCTACCTAATTTGTGTAAAAGAATGCTTAAATAGTAAGCCAAAATTGTTTGTTAAAAATTAATTAAAATGCATAATTAGTTTGGTGAAATGTGAAGAATAATATTGAATTTAAATATACTTACCGTTTTTGAAATATTTACCTTGACTTGTGTTTACTGTGGAAATACCTGTTTATTCAAAATGCTTCTTATTTCTGTGTTTAAAGGTTTTTCACCTATACTGTTCAACTCCTGTTCAATTATTCAAATAAATTATTCTGAGTGAAATCCGAAGTCTGGTCCTTGTCAAGTGTGGACACCTCGCAGTTAAAAGAAACACTTGACAGTGAAAAACCGGCCTGACGGTAGGAAACCGGCCGTGACAAGTGAAGACTCCACAAGAGCCCACCACAAAGAGGGAGAAGACTCCACCTGGGGGCCTGGAGGAAATCAACTACCTGCCGTTCACCTGTCAGTCCAACAGCCAAAAAAGGCAACATGGCCGAGTCCAAGTCACTCGAAGAGCTGAAAACAGAGCGAACTACAGTAAAGAGACTTTTTTCCCGACTCACCAACCATATAACGAGGACCCACATGGAGATGTCTGTGGAGGAGCTGCAAGATAACTTCAAAAGACTCACAGCAGAGGGCGCTAAAGTGATGGATGCAAATGAGGAGCTTGAGGCTGCTTACATTGCACAGGGCAAAGGAACCGAAGCAGAGGGCGCACCTGAGTTAAGCGACCAACAGAGAGCTGACATAGAGAAGACGGAGAAAGAGTGTGAGCAGAAGTTAAAAGAGGTAAAGCACCTTGTCCAGGAGACATTATGGGCCTCATGTGGTGAAAGAGAACTGACCCTTGCTCTAAAAGCTGCAGAGGCAGAGTGCGAGAACGTCTCCTCCACTCAGCCTGACACACCCCTGGAGGCATATGACTTTATGCTCCGCCATTTAGAGAGCCTGGTGCACAAAGCCAAAGAAGCGCACCAGACCTGGAACCGCTGGGCTCCACGAGCCGAGAAGCAAGATTTCAATCGTCGGCTAACGGAGCTCGAAACCCTCCTTCCCAAGCTGGTGTCGAGGAAGGCCGCCCTGATTGGAGCAGCAAGTATTAAAGAGGACAGCAACAGAGTACCTGTCACAGCCCACAGCGCAGCCCCTGTTGCAGCCATAAAGCTAAAAGCCACAGCTTTACCAAAGTTTACCGGCAGCCAGCGTGAGTATTACAGATGGAGGAAAGAATGGGAGGCTCTACAGAAGCAAGGTGAACCAACCGGATCCAAAGAGGTGAAGAAATTTCAACTACTTGATAGCCTCGACGAAAGAGTGGCCAAGGATCTACGGCTCTCTACTTACACCTCAGCAGACGAGATCTTCAGAGTCCTAGAGAACCGCTACGGAAACCAAGCCACCATCGCTATTGAGATTGTCGAGGAGCTACAAGCTATCCCACCTGTTCGTGGTAACCACCCAAGAAGAATCGTAGAGCTCATCCAAGCAGTGGAAAAGGCCCTCTATGATTTAAATGAACTGAGCAATGCAGATGCCATAAAAAACCCACTAGTAATAAAATCCATCGAGAGCAAGCTGCCAGAGTCCCTGAAGAAAGACTGGCTTACCCACGCTGCTGACCCAAGAAATGCTGTAAGCCACCAGAACCGCTTTGACAAGCTACTGGCATACCTCCAATCCCAAGAGTCTATCTACGAGCAGTTAGAACAGCTGAGAGACATCGACCCTGCCAAGGAGAAGACCAGGTTTCAAACAAAGTATGCCCGAACAAGGACAACTAAATCCAGCAGTGAATTAGGAGGCTGCATCATCTGCGGAGATCCAAAACACAAAAGAAAGCTCTACATCTGCAGGAGGTTTAGAACCACCACAAAGCTCCAGGAAAAGAGGGACGCAGTGCAACAGCTCGGAGCCTGCAAGAGGTGCCTCGAAATCCACAATGAACCCTGCAGAAAAACTACTTACCTGTGTGGGAATCCAGAGTGCAGAGACCAACACCACTACCTTCTCTGTCCCTTACCCAGACAGCTGTCCCAAAGACCCAAGTTTGGTCCGGTGAGAGCTGAGGGGAAAAATTACACCGAGGCCCAGGAAGAGTTTCTTTCCAAACTTTCACCTGAGCTAGCGCAGCAGTGTCGCAATGCTTTCTGCAACATCGCATCTCGAGCATACAACTCCACTGCAGCAGAGAGAGGAGAGAGAGGCCTTCTGGAGGAGACTGGTCTGCACGAGTACCCTGTGATCCTGATGCTCCTTAACGTCACTGCCAATGACGGGCAAAGAATCGGAACACTTATTGACCTGGCGTCTGACACAAATTACATAACCCACAGAGCTGCAAGCAAGCTGAACCTTCGCAGTGAAGATGTCGCACTAGTCGTCCATGGCGTCGGAGGGATGAAAGTATCTGTCGCTACAAAGCGCTACCTCCTCAAGATCAGAGTCAGGACTCCAAAAGGAACTCTGAAGTCTCACCAACTGATCTGCTACGGACTTGACAAAATTGCAGAGGTGCACCGACATGTTCAACCTGACAAGCTGCAGAAAATCTTTCCTGATGTTCCCCTCAAAGACTTCATCAGACCCAGAGAAATCCAGCTTCTGATCAGCCACAAAGAAGGCCAGCTGGTGCCCCAAAAAATCCGTTCAATTGGTGACCTGGTGCTCTGGGAGGGTCCACTAGGCAAGACAGTCGGGGGCATGCATCCAGACCTCTTTGAGGAAGTCACCCTGATGGCCCATTCGTCCAAGACTCACTTCGCCAGATCAATGAGAACTTCAGCAGTCAAATATCTCGAATTCAAGACAGACCCAATTTCCTGCCAGTATCCCGACCACCCCGAGACCCAGTCTAACACAGCCACCAGCAGCAAAGACTTTCTGAAGTGGTGGAGGTGGGAGAGCATCGGAGCCGCCTGTCAGCCGAGATGTGGAGGGTGTCGCTGCGGGAACTGCCAGCCAGGGGGAAAGGAGATAACTCTTGCAGAAGAAAGGGAGATGGAGATCATAAGAAATGGTTTGACATACACGACTGGAGATGTACACAGCACCGAACCACACTGGCATGCTAAGTATCCGTGGACAGAAGATCCAGCAACCCTGCCAAACAACAGGAAAGCAGTAGAGGCAACATTCCTCAGAACTGAGAAGCAGCTATCAAAAGAACCTGAGTGGAAGGCGGCCTACGCTGCACAGATCCATGAGATGGTGAACCGCAGGGCCGCAATGAAGCTGTCCAAAGACATTCTGCAGAGTTGGACCGGGCCAGTGTGGTACATAAGTCATCTCATTGCACTAAACCCACACTCAGTCTCCACCCCAGTCAGACTAGTGTGGAACAGCAGCCAAAAGTGCAGAGGTCTCAGTCTGAACGACATCCTCATCAAAGGTCCTGATGTCCTGAACCCAATCCGAGCTGTCTTATTGAGGTTCCGAACTGGTGTCTACGCTGCCCTTGGAGACATCCGGAAGATGTACAACTCTGTCTGGCTGGAAGATCGAGAGGTCCACCTGCACAGATTCCTGTGGCGTGACAGTGAAGATGCCGAAATAGAAGATTTTGCCATAACAAGAGTCAACATCGGAGACAAACCTGCCGGTTGCATAGCCCAAGTCGCCATGCGAGAAACTGCGAACTTACCTTCATTCAGTCACTTCAAGGAAGAGAGACGCGTGCTGGGAGAAGATGTATACGTCGACGACATCCTGACTTCACATAACACCTTGACCATCTGAAATGCCTCACAGCCAACATCAAACACATCCTGAAAGCTGGAGGATTCCACATAAAGCCCTGGGTTTACTCCATTCAAGGTGGGAGGAAAGAACCCAAGGATGAGATACCAAAGACTATGATCCTACCAAACCAGCTGACAAAAGACGACAACAAAGCCCTTGGCCTTGGTTACACCATCAATGACGACAAACTCCATGTCATGGTTGCAGTTAACTTCTCAAAGAAAAGGAGAAAGATGCGCCTTGGTCAAAACCTGCTCAGACAGGAGGTCAGAAATCAAACACCTGATCCACTCACCAGACGAGAGCTGCTAAGCCAGGTTTCTAGCCTGTATGACCCACTCGGCCTTGTGACTCCTGTCAAACAAAAGGGTGCCATCCTGGTCAGGAGAGCTTTTCAAGAAGCCAAGGTAAAATACTGGCTAGAAGACTCGTGGGATGCTGCTTTGTCTGAAGGTCTCAGAGAAGACGCTATAAAGCTATTGGAAGAATATGCTGACCTGAGCCAACTTCGTTTCACCAGATCCCTGACTCCACCAGATCTCTGCGCAGAGCCCAGTGCAATCACATTCTCTGATGGCAGCCAACACGCATATGGCGCAGTGATGTATCTTCGCTGGAGTTGCAGCCGTGGTGTCGTTGTGAGACTGGTCGAATCCAAATCCAAGCTGACCCCCCTTGACCACAAAGGGGATCCTGTAAAAGCTGAGATATGCGGAGCAGTCTTCGCAGCCCGCCTCAAGACCTACTTCCAGAGACACTGCCGACTCCAGGTCAAGAAATGGTATCATCTTGTCGACAGTCAAACAGTCCTGGGTGCAATACAGCGTGAGAGTTATGGCTACCAGACTTTCTTCGCAAATCGCGTTGGTGAGATCCAGAGCAGTACCGACGTCCAAGACTGGTGGTGGATTCCAGGGCCAGCAAACATCGCAGATATCATCACTAGAGGGGCCAGTCCAGATGCCCTAACTGAGGACTCCGAGTGGCAGTCGGGTCCAAAGTTCCTCCAACTTCCTGACGATGAGTGGCCAAAGAAATCCGCCAGAGACGTCGCAGCCCAAGCTCGAGACAAAGTCACAAGGATCCAGAAAAAAACATTCGTAGCACTACTCTCCAGATGTCGCCTGAAAACGGCACAAAATCCAGCCCAGCTAGAGTATGAAAGACCACCAGCAGGAGCAGCAGTCCGGCATCTAGTCGATGGAAAGCGCTTCAGCAACCTGAGAAGGCTGATTGGGACTGTGGCTTGGATCTGGAGAGCAGCTAAAAAGTTCTTAAGTGCCGAAACCAGAGACCAAGAAAAGTGGGAGGCAGTACCATCCTCGGGTATCCTTACAGTCAGAGAGAGACGGGACGTGTTTCGAGACCTTTGCCTAGCAGCACAAGAGGGCGTCAACTTCCCAGGCACCGCAACAGACAGATTAGTCATCTACAGAGACCAGACAAGTGGACTTCTAGTTTGTGGTGGGAGAATCCAGACCTTCAAAGAAGACCGCAGAGCTGTTCCCCTCCTACCTTTCCAAGCCTGGTTATCTACCCTGCTAGCCAGAGAAGCACACAGTAAGGGACATGAAGGTGTGGCGGGAACCCTGCTGCGGATGAGGATAAAGGCGTGGGTCATCAGAGGAAGGGTCATTGCCCAAAAAGTCGTTGACAAGTGTATCGTCTGCAAGAAAGCAAAAGCAAGAACCTGCAAGCAAATAATGGGAAACTTACCTGATGAGAGGTCTAGTCCTGCTGCACCATTCGAGTTTACGTCCGTTGACCTGTTTGGACCTTACCATGTGAAGGATGATGTCAAAAGAGAGTGACCATGAAAGTATGGGGAGTCGTGTTTTGCTGTATGTCCAGCCGAGCCATTCATGTCGCTGGCAAACACACTATCAACAGAGAGCTTCCTGCTTACCTACCAGAGATTCACCGCTGTCCGAGGCCATCCCCGTAAAATCTGGTCTGATCCTGGTACGAACTTTGTCGGAGCGAGACCTGTCCTAGAAGAGATGTACACTTACCTGAATCAACAGAGCAAAGAGTCACTTGAAGAGTACGCTGCCAAAAATGAGACGACCTGGATGTGGAAAATCCTCCCGGCCGATTCACCTCACCGAAACGGAGCCGCCGAAGCTGCTGTCAGAGTCACCAAGAGAGCCCTCCAAAGCCTTGGCAATGTAGAAGGTCTTACCTTCAGTGAGTTCCTGACAGTGCTCCAGCTAGCTGCTAATCTTGCCAATGAGAGACCCATTGACGCCAGAGTCCAAAGCCGAGAAGAGCGCATCCAGTACATCACGCCGAACAACTTATTGCTTGGTCGAGCTACACAAAGTGGAGACTTCAAAACTGTCGACTACACCACCTACCCATTCAAGAGGCTCAAAGAAGTGCAAACGATAGTAAACAACTTCTGGAAGTCCTGGAGCCAACTTGCTGGCCCGAACCTGTTCATTCGCAGTAAGTGGCATACTGCTGAAAGGAACGTTACCATTGGAGACATAGTTTGGCTCTGCGACCAAAATGCACTGAGAGGGCAGTTCAGGCTTGCAAGAGTCATCGGCGCAAATCCTGATTTCAGAGGTGTCGTTCGAGATGTTCATGTGAGAGTCTCCCCAAGTTCCAGCATCTCTGTGAGAAGCTCAAGACCTGGTGCCGCAGATCCTGGATCAAGTACCATACTGCATCGGGACGTCCGGCGCCTTGTGGTCCTCATACCATGGGAGGATCAAGTCAGAGACCAGCCCACCTGAGAGTACGATCTTTCCGGGCGCCGCCACGTAAAGATCGAGTGGGAGGTGTCGCGCTGATCTGGCAGAGGTGCGCCTGTCTCCCGTGTGCCCGCCTCCTCCTGCATGCCGTCTCACCTGCGTGCCGCCCCGCTCTGCATCGGCAGCCGCGTGTGACCGTGCGTGCGCGCCCTGGCGCACCCTCGACCAGGTGAATTAGATTGAGCAATCAGAAGCTCGCACACACTTCAATCAGCGGGAGCATATAACGCAGTCATTTGGCTGGTGGAAAGGGACTGACACGACGGAATGAGCAGCACACATCCACTGCGGGGAATGAGACTTTTGATTTGACGGGCATCTTTTTCTGTTTAGGTGTTAATATGGGTGAGTTAAAGTTGTCACTGCATGGTTGAAGAGAGGGAGAAACTATGTTCAAATGCATGGATATATATGGTTAAAATGTGTGGGTTTTCTACCTAATTTGTGTAAAAGAATGCTTAAATAGTAAGCCAAAATTGTTTGTTAAAATTAATTAAAATGCATAATTAGTTTGGTGAAATGTGAAGAATAATATTGAATTTAAATATACTTACCGTTTTTGAAATATTTACCTTGACTTGTGTTTACTGTGGAAATACCTGTTTATTCAAAATGCTTCTTATTTCTGTGTTTAAAGGTTTTTCACCTATACTGTTCAACTCCTGTTCAATTATTCAAATAAATTATTCTGAGTGAAATCCGAAGTCTGGTCCTTGTCAAGTGTGGACACCTCGCAGTTAAAAGAAACACTTGACAATAACTTTTAACAAAACAAAAGAGAGAAAATAAAACAAGTAAAGTTGCTGGAAATGAGGGATAAATCGATGTCGCGGCACTTCGCATGTGTAGCTTCAAGCAAAACAAAGACTTTGTTGCGCTGGTCGATTCTTAGGGCGTTGCCGGGAGGGGCACGCCGGGCACGTGCCGAAGCGTCCAGGGAGTCTGTGGGTCTTAGCCCTTAAAACCAACAAAATTTTAAGACCCCGCAGACACCCTGCAGGAAACATAACCTACAATATGTCTTTTTAAACCAAGCCAGTGATGGCAGGACAGGGACAGGATTATGGGATGGGAGAAACAGTTTCCGTCGAGATCAGGTATTCACAAAAGTATTTTACTATACTATTGTCTCCAGGTTCTACAGCTGTTTATGGGCCTTTTTCTTCTTTGTTTTATAGTAACTAGCTAAAGCAGACTGACCTGGACCATCAGAACCAGTGTGGGCTGAGCAGAGCTTCATGCAGCTTGTGGGCTTTCCTCTGGTTTGTGCTGAGAAAAGATTTGAAGCTTGTGGGCAGCGAACTCAGCCGGCACACTGCCATCTGGTGGTTTACAGGAAATATAGCAGCAGTCCGAGCAGTAAAACAGCTCACTGATGTCCTGCTGAAAGTCCCACAGGCTCAGTCAAAGTGGAGGAATGTCTTGTTGATTTCATCTGTAATATTCTCTCTGAACTACTGCAGTAAGATTATTGTGTTTTGAGAAATAAAGATAGTGTTTGTGGTACTGACCGCACTCTCAGCCCAAAGACTTATTAACACGGATTAAAGACGTTTGGTCCTGACAAGTTCCAATGGGCCAAAGAGGGAAATATTATGGTCATTTGGTCAGAAAGTGCAGGATGCCTCCCTGGTAACAGCAGGTTGGGCTTTATGTTCATATAGACAATAGAGATTTGTCAACCAGCAGAGATTTTGTTGAACCTTCATTTGTCAGCTTTTAATTCACTGAGTTGCTCAAAGACAAACATTCACAGTTTGGTCTACAAACTGATTTTTATTGGATTTCCAGAAAAAGTACAATTTCATATAAACTGTGGTTTAAGATTTTCTCCAGATTGCCAAAAACACAACAGCTGCTGCAAAACAGCTGCTCTGAATCCCATCCTAAACAGCAGCATGCCTACCACTAAAACAGCAGAAATTACACTTAAAAAGTACAAAGTGCTAAAGACGTGTTGAGATTCTCTCCCTGTGTTAAACATCCAAACAACAGTCCAAATAAAGATTTAGGAAGAAGACAGCGAGGCGGCTAGAATGAGCTCAGTTCATCTAAAATAATATCTGCTTTGCTTCTGGGATTAAAGGAGAATAATGACAGACATCAACTTCCAGCTCCAAACTAATAAAACACATTTTATTTCCATGTGTTGAAGCCATCACAGTGAACCAGAGCAAGTTGACCAAAACATTTCCCAGCAGCCACTTCTCCCACAGCAGAGTCCAAACAGTGCTTCCTGTTCTCTACAGTTAGGTGTCTTATTGGAAATGGTCTCAGTAGATGACAGGATCTGTCTCGTCTCTATCCTTTCTATTGGCCTCCATTTCTCCTCCTGTTTCCTCCCCTTTCTCTCTCTCCCTCTTTCTCTGCCTACATGAAGCTGACTGTGGAAATGTTGTCATCATTCATACTGATGGACTGCTGATATCATTGCTGTCCATTCTGCAGCAACACACAGAGGCCAAAAGCTTGTCTATGAACCCTTTCCTCATGAAGACATACAGGAACAAGTCTGCAAGAGGACTCAACCTGACAAAGATGAGATACAGGAGTTCTAGGGTCCAGTGATATCCTCCCAATAACAAAATGATGCTGGGCAGGAACAGCAGAGTGTAAATAAGCAGCACCAGAACCAAAATTCCCACAATTCGTCGTTTTTCATCAGAGGGGACCGAGATGGAAGCAGACAGGGCTTTGAGGGTCCCAACCAGGGAGAATATTAACAGAGGGAAGGGAAGGAGGAAGAGGACGAGGAGGACAGTGAAGAATATGTGTAGAGTCACACCATAAAGCCAACAAATTAAAAAAAGAGAAGTGGAAGGACCCAGACCAGGACACATACCACCACAGAGGTCTTGATGGTTCTTCTGAAGCGGTGGGCGATGACCAAATACCTGTAATACAAGATGGACACAAAGTCTTTGAGGAGCTTCAGAGTTATAAACTAATATAATGTTCAGACACAGAAGGAGCTCCACACATACTGGATAGACAGATAGATACCTTTCCAGGGAGATGCAGACCATGAAGTAAACACTGGCAATCAGAGAAGAGTGGTAAATATATAAGAAGATGAAGAATATCCTCAAATCCTCAGGATGTGCCACCCAAACGATCATGCTGCAGAGCTGAATCAGGTCAGTAATGAGAAGGTTGATGAGGTAGATGGGAGCAACATGATCTCTTCTCACCTGCAGGAAAACATTGGTAAAAGTCAACAAGCAGTTGGAAACATGTTGTGAAGTCCACCTCCTCCCAAATCTGTCATCTTGCTCTGCCCAGCAGCTGCAGTCAGAGCCATTTCTGACTTTTCATCCAACAGAAATCTCAGATATGACCCACTGGCCAATCACTGCAGGAACAAGACTAAGGGCCAGATTTCCTGCAGCTTCTGCAGCAGTTTTTCAGCCACAGATATGAAGCGTTAATTAATTAAAATAGGGTTTTCAGTTTTCGCCATGTAGTCAAAAAAAAAAGTCTAGTCAGAAATGGGCGTGGCATTTACCACGAGATTCAGCTCGATCCTTCAAACGCGTGGATATATTTTTGATATCCGCCACTCTATGCGGGAGTTAAAGCGATTTGAATGTGCCAAACTTTGGACCTTGCTTGTAGCGCCCCCTAGTGGTTGAAGTCGGCAAATTTTTTCACATGCCGTTGTCTCATGGTCCTGAACCTACCCTGTGAGTTTCGCATCCCTAGCCCTTACCGTCTGGGCTGCAGTAGTGGAATTAGGCAAAAATTCACGGAAGAATGAAAGTAATAAAAATCTGAGCGATTACAATAGGGATCCCAGCTCCGCTGGTACTGGGAACCGCAATGCCTTGCATTCGCGGGTTCCCAGCCCCATTCAGCCTTGGACCCATAACTCTCAGAATGTCAGAATGTACATACCATAGAATAAAGAGAATAGATGGCCACCAGGGTCAGAGGAAGGCCGACAGCAATGATTATGCATGTCACCACTTCTACAGGGTCAATGTGGTATTTGGAGGTGGTGTTGCTGTAATCGTAGCTTTGGTTCTGTGAGCTGCTGGTAATGTTGAGCCCTTCCATTCTTCAGAGTGAAACCTGTTTGAGAGATCAGGTTATTAAAGGGAGCAGGTTTTTAATATCTACCTAACATTGTTCAGTGACATCACTAAAGCTGTGAGGTGAAGTTCACACAAACACAGTGTACCTATAATTTACCCACAATCATATCAAATCACAAACTGCTGTCTTTCACTTTCTATCATCATTCCACTACATTTGTTAACGTTTAACTTTTATTTAATCAAATAAAAAAAGAAGAACAAATATCTGTATGTGCTGATGTGAGGTCGTTACTGCAGCCACAGAACATCGTCCAGCTGTTTCACTAATTAATGTTTAATGTTAATGCTCATTGGTTTAGGACATCCTGCCTGTCTCCTGTACTCGATGCCCCACCACTTTTTGATCATATTTCATAGTCACTTTTGCATTATTTACAGTTTCACACTTCAACAACTTGTCCACATTGTGTGCTGTGTCTTCAATAAATGGACGTACAAGTGCACTTTGATAACCAACTTTAAGCTCCTTTGTCATTGAAGCCATCTAGTGCTACTTTCCGTCAAGTTAATCAACAGTCTTTAGCTATGTGGTGATGTGTGCCTCAATAAACGCTACATGCCAGAATGCTGCATCACAGCAGGTTCAACACATCAGCCAACTTCATGACAGGACTCTCCATTAGCCTTTCCAGTTGTTCAAGCCACAAGATGGACAACAATTTATTACTTAACAGCAGATTGCTGCACCAGCAGATGATTTTTTGTTACCACGTCAGTAGCTGGTGTCTCTGGCTTAAGCACAAAAGAGTCGCCTTCTAGCTTAGCTAAAGCACGGGATAAATTGTTCGATGCACGTGCCTGCACAGCCTTCGTTCAGAAAGAAAACCATCTATTATTAGAAAAACCTCAGATGGACGCTGCTCTCGCTACGCTAAAGCTAGAAAAATAGATTGCTGCAGCAGCAGTAGCAGAGGCTGAGGCTCTCAAGTCTGCAGCAGGATTGGAGAGAGGCTCCAGAGCCTCAAAACATTGTTGCTCTTCCACTCCAATCCCCACAAGAAAGAACCAGCGAGTACGTTGAGTGTCATTCTTGAGCAGCCTCTGAGCCTACACCCATCGACCAGCCTCGGCAATGGCATCCTGTTCCCTTCAACAGTGCCGTTCCAGACTTAATGGGACTAAATCACATATCCCAACCAGTCAGCAAGCAAAGCCACATCCTGATGTTAACCCTCACGGCTCCTACCCCACGAGTTCACATCAGCCACCTCTCTCGTCTCTCCACAAACAGGCCCCTCATCCTCTCTCTGCCGGCCTTGTGTTCTGTGACATCGAGAGATTCCTCGCTCGACGTGAACTGCAGAGCTCCAGCCTCATCAAATGTGACAATCGTCCTGAAGGCTGCTGGGCATGGAAGTCAAGCTTCCTAAACTCCATTGAAGTAACGGAACTGTCCTGTGGTGAGAAGCTTGATCTCCTAATTAAGTGGTTAGGCCCACAGTCTTCAGCACATGTCAAGAGGATTTGAGCCACCAATGTCAACGACCCAGCCCTCGGCCTGAAAATGGCATGGACGTGTCTTCAGGAATGTTATGGGTCGCCATAGATGATTGAGAAGGCGCTCTTTGACAGAGTGGAGAGATTTCCACAGATCACCAATAAGTATCCTCAGAAGCACAGAGAGATGGTTGACCTGCTACAGTAGCTAGTATCAGGAGGGCAACCTACCTGGGCTGACTTACCTAGAAACCGCTAGAGGCCTGAACCCTATTGTAAGTTGCCATTTAGCCTCCAAGAAAAATGAATCTCTCACGGGAGTACTTACAAGCTACACTGCAAGGTGCATTTTCCACCATTTGCCTACTTTACTGACCTCTTCTGCAGAGAGGCTTACATCCGTAATGACCCAAGTTTCTCTCTGTCCTCTTCAGCTGCTAAAACAATAAAGGCAGACAACGCAGTAGAGATGAGTAGCTCCAGAAACTATATCTCCTCGCACAAGACAGAGGTCTCTTCTGCTTCTGACTCTGACACCACAGAGACTCCCAGCCCTAGGCCAGATGTTGGTAGCCAATGCCCTATCCACAGAAAGCCTCACCCCTTTAAATACTGTAGAGCAGGGGTATTCAATTAGAATTCAAAAATGTCCAGTTAGAGAAAATTTCCTGAAGCAAAGGTCCGGAACATCATAACAACTAACTTCATTTAGGGCGGCCCATAACGTATAGTTGTATCAACATATACTGTATGTTTTTAGTCAACAACTGACAATATTTCAACAATATTCAGTTTCATATCAAACCGGAGGGATAATAAATACTAACTATTCTAATAATATATTTTAAACTATGTAAAGTGCCTAATTTTTTTGAAATAATGAAATAAAGTGTAGGTTGAAGTGTTGGAAGTCCAATTTATGATAAACGCTCGACACATCTTAACAAATGAACAGCTGTAATGCCTCCTCTTTTCTTTCATTCCCTCTTACAAAGCTACCACTTCCCTACTTTCTCTTGTTCAGTCAGAAACATGAGTTCTAGTTTGTACTGCCAGCTAGCATTGGAGATCTGAGATATTTAGGGCCCGAGCATGACCGTGCGAGGTCGCTATTGAATTTGCTCAGATTATTAATTTATTTATTTATTTATTTATTTTTTCTGCAAAGTAGGCTCAACTGACAAACATGTCAGAACCGGTGAAAAATTTTGTATTCTACAAGTTTCGCACATGGGCGTGGCAAAATGACTCGCTAGCGCCACCTAGAAAATTGGAAAAGATTAGCCCCTCGTTCACGTTCAACCTACATGTACGAAATTTTCTGGGGACATGTATCATATCAAGACGCACAAAAAAGCCTCAAGAACCCATAGCCTAAAGTCAACAGGAAGTCGGCCATTTTGAATTTTACGGCCATTTTTGGATGATTTACACACTTCGTACTTTAACAAACTCCTCCTAGGGATTTAGTCCGACCGACGTCAAATTTCTGCTGTGCCTTCTAAAGGCATTGACGATGAAAAGTTGTGCTATTTGCGAGTTTTCGTCAATGGGCGTGTCCGTGGCGTCGATGATTCGCAATGAAAGAGGAAGTTGTCGTAACTTCAGTGTACATGCTCACATCTGCACCAAACTGTACGTGTAGGATGAGAGTCCCGCCCTGAACACATGTACATGCCGACATTCACCCACAGTCATAGCGCCACCTGCTGGCAACAGAAAGTGACCTTTAACGAAGCAGCCCCCGCCGCATGTTTCACCTACGTGCACGAATTTTCTGTGGTACGTGTATCTTGTCCAGACGCACAAAAAAGTCTCTTGGAGCCATAGCCTAAACCCAACAGGAAGTCGGCCATTTGAATTTTACGTCAAATTTTGGATGATTTACACACTTCGT
This sequence comes from Micropterus salmoides, assembly GCF_014851395.1. Classification (NCBI taxonomy): domain Eukaryota; kingdom Metazoa; phylum Chordata; class Actinopteri; order Centrarchiformes; family Centrarchidae; genus Micropterus; species Micropterus salmoides. The sequence continues at coordinate 7,102,446 of NW_024041150.1, forward strand.
ACTTTAACGAACTCCTCCTAGGGATTTAGTCCGACCGACCTCAAATTTCTGCTGTGCCTTCTAAAGGCATTGAAGATGAAAAGTTGTGCTATTTGCGAGTTTTCGTCAATGGGTGTGTCTGTGGCGTGGCGTCAGAGATCAAGTCTTCACCATGACACAGGAAGTTGTTGTAACTTACATGTACATGCTCACATCTGAACCAAACTTTACGTGCTTGATAACTCAAGGGGTCATCTTCTCTGCTATTGGTGGACCAGTCAGACAGGAGAGCTCCTACTCTGCCTGCAGACATCAACGATCTTGCCCCTCACACAGTCAGATGGCTTCCTTCAGTGCGCTGAGGTGTTTAACAACTCTGAAGACAATACTACCAGCCATGTCTTCCTTCTCTTTTCACGTAGACGCTCCGACAGACAGTGCTTTCAGTTTGCTGCATGCATGGACACAGAACTGCGGTATAGGGAGAAGCACACGGTCAGCTGGCTGCAGCTAAATCTGGAGTGCACTCGTATTCAATTCTGTATGGTAAATTCAGTTTTAACGGAGCAGAGCGAGCTGACAGGCAGAGTTAGAGACTTTTTCTGTCCGTTTCTCTCTTTACAAAGACGCATGTTGCAGTCAGTCTTCTCTGAGATGTGAGCATGACATACAACACAATTTATCAAATTACACATCGGATATACAGTATGAAAATAAGATTGATTGGATTATACTCACAGGAAGTATAAAACCTGTTACATGCGTCTATTAAAAGTAAAGTAACACAAAAATGTCAGGGAAATTACTTTACTTAGATTTCAGGACTGCAGTTGTACATTTGAAATACCTTCCTACCTTTCTGATAGGAAGCCTTCTTGAGGTGGTATAAAACATTTCTTCTTATATTCTAATTTGAGTTGTGGACAACGATGACCACATGAATTAAAAAAACATTTCACTGCCCAAGTCAGCTATAACACAAGTCTTGTTCATCAGACTACATGCTGTACAGTATTTGTGGACAGATTTTGTCCCAGGATTTATTATGCATTTCTTCTTCTTCGTTGCATGATTTAGAATAATAAGTTGAAAAAATGGGTCTATTCTGAGTTCATCCTGCACTGCAGCAGCTAATAAAGTCCATTTAATCCCAAAAACGCTTTTCTTTTAGGCAGGCTGGAGCAGAAAACAACTCACCTTTCTCAAGTTGTACAGTAATGTCACATGTGTATGAAGGTGGATCAAACAAGCTAATCTTAAATGTCAAAGTAGAGAGGAGCCTAGTAGGCCTATTTATTTTCATTCATTACACAATATGAATAAGCTATGCAGACAGTTGTAAAGAAAGAACATCTTTTTCTTCTGTTCTCTACTTGTTATAGTTACACAGTATTAGGGGTGTGGGCTGTATTAAAAGTATCCACTGTTCTCCCATGCTCTAACACACAGTAACGATGAAATGTGTGCTGTTCTCACATTCTTCCTCTGTATGTACACATAAACAACAAGGCAGGGAAATATAAAAGGAATTTATTTTATAGTTTGGGTACATTATTGTTCAGTGTACATGCTCACATCTGAAACAAACTTTACGTGCTTGATAACTCTCCCACCCCGCAGACATCTACACGTCAATACCGATTTATATTCATAGCGGCAAGTGCTATGTAGCTCCACATAGGGGACACAGGAAGTGACATATAACACCTTCATGCGGCGTCATAACTGCGTAGCAAATTCACACCCGCACCGGCAGAGCTCCAGAATATGCAACTCGGCCGGCTCACACGTGGACGCGCTACAAGTGCGAGGGCCCGCCCAACGCTGCTTGCAGCTTTAATCTGGTTTTGTAACTGCCTGTGGGAAGAATGTACATCTGTACATTCTTGATTAAAAGTACAGTAAATGCTAGAAAAGCTGTGCGGGTTAAAGTAGAAATGCTCCGTCACGAGGCAGGTAGGTCTCAATAATAAATCGGCTGTAGGTTGGCGGTCAGGAGAGGATGGCGGCTAGGTATGGATCCAGACCGCGGTCCGCCTATTAGCAGGCACGTGCACACATAGACACTTTTTTCTGGGATGCTTGTTATTGTTTTTTAATAAATGAATATACAGTATGTTTATTCCTGTTTGCAACAGATTCCCTGTCAAACAAATATTTATTGGGAAAAAAATCTAAGTAGGCTATCAGGTCAGAAGATGAGACTTTGGAGTTTCCGATGCGTTCTCTCTGTTTCAATTCAAATTAGATTTATTGGCATGAATGTAACAACAATATTGCCAAAGTATCATACATACAACATAAGAACAATCAACCTCATACATTTCATTAAACAAGTAATTAAATTAAATAAATAAATAAAACAGTAAGTGTGTGTGTGTGTGTGTGTGTGTTAAAAAATAACAAAATAAAATAAATAAATGAAACAGTAACATGTGTGTGTATATATTAATTGACAAAAACTTTTTTTAAAATAATTAATTGATTAAAAAATAATTTTAAAAAGCTGCAAGCAGCGTTGGGCGGGCCCTCGCACTTGTAGCGCGTCCAGGTGTGAGCCGGCCGAGTTGCATATTCTGGAGCTCTGTGTCGTGGCGAAGAGTTGATCTTTGACGCCACGGACACGCCCATTGACGAAAACTCACAGATAGCACAACTTTTCATCTTCAATGCCTTTAGAAGGCACAGCACAAATTTGAAGTCGGTCGGCCTAAATCCCTAGGAGGAGTTCGTTAAAGTACGGAGTGTGTAAATCATCCAAAATTTGACGTAAAATTCAAAATGGCCGACTTCCTGTTGGGTTTAGGCTATGGCTCCAAGAGACTTTTTTGAGCGTCTGGACAAGATACACGTACCACAGAGAATTCGTGCACGTAGGTGAAACGTGTGGCGGGGGCTGCTTTGTTAAAAGTCACTTCCTGTTGCCAGCAGGTGGCGCTATGACTGTGGGTGAATGTCGGCATGTACATGTGTTCAGGGCGGGACTCTCATCCTACATGTACAGTTTGGTCCAGATGTGAGCATATACACTGAAGTTACGACAACTTCCTGTGTCATGGGGAAGAGTTGATCTTTGACGCCACGCCACGGACACGCCCATTGTCGAAAACTCGCAAATAGCACAACTTTTCATCTTCAATGCCTTTAGAAGGCACAGCACAAATTTGAGGTCGGTCGGACTAAACCCCTAGGAGGAGTTCGTTAAAGTACGAAGTGTGTAAATCATCCAAAATTTGACGTAAAATTCAAAATGGCCGACTTCCTGTTGGTTTTAGGGCATCGCTCCAAGAGGCTTTTTTGTGCGTCTGGACAAGATACACGTACCACAGAAAACTCGTGCACGTAGGTGAAACGTGCGGCGGGGCTGCTTCGTTAAAAGCCACTTCCTGTTGCCAGCAGGTGGCGCTATGACTGTGGGTGAATGTCGGCATGTTCATGTGTTCAGGGCGGGACTCTCATCCTACATGTACACTTTGGTCCAGATGTGAGCATGTACACTGAAGTTACAACAACTTCCTGTTTCATGGCGAATCAATGCCTTTAGAAGGCACAGCAGAAATTTGACGTCGATCCGACTAAATCCCTAGGAGGAGTACGAAGTGTGTAAATTATCCAAAAATGGCCGTAAAATTCAAAATGGACTTCCTGTTGACTTTAGGCTATGGGTTCTTGAGGCTTTTTTGTGCGTCTTGATATGATACATGTCCCCAGAAAATTTCGTGCACGTAGGTTGAACGTGAACGAGGGGAAATTTTTTCCAATTTTCTAGGTGGCGCTAGCGAGTCATTTTGCCACGCCCATGCGCGAAACCCATAAAATACGAAATTTTTCACCAGTTCTGACATGTTTGCAAATTTTGGTGAGTTTTCGGGTATGCTCAGGTCCCCAAAATGGAGCTTACTTTGCAGAGAAAAAAAAAATATAAAAATAAATATATATATATATATCTTACCAAATTCAATAGGGACCTCACACGGTCGTCCTCGGGCCCTAAAAAAATAAATCTACATAAAAATGATATAATAAAGTGTCAAATGTCAATCTCTCTCTCTCTCCCGCGCCGCATCTCTCTGCACAACCAGAGCGCAGCACTCAGACAGACAGCAGCCCCTCCAGCTTCTCTCCCAGCAGTGTTTTTCTTGGCTTGTGTTGAGGTGAGTGGTGATGAACAAAAGACTAAACTACCAGTGCCTCCAGTTTACCGCTAATTAAACAAAAGACAATATAGGCCTGTGTCTTGCTAACGCATGACTCATGAGCTGAGCTACTGTAATAAGTTAGCTGAAGTACAGCGTACTCTTGAAAGAAAAGCTGAGATGAAGCAACACTTCATCACATTCGTGCAGCAGAGCTGGCTCCACCATTGACAGACGGGGGAACAGTGCTGGTCCCTCCCCATATTCGGAGTGAATCACCCCCACAAGCCAGGTCAAATCAGAGTTGTGTTCGACTCTAACGTCAAACATCTTGGAGTGTCTCTCAATGATGTGTTGCTGACCGGACCAGACCTGAACAACGGATGTCTTGAGGTTCTGATACGTTTCCGCCACGAACAGATTGCTGTCACTGCGGACATTAAGTAAATGTTCCATAGCTAGGGGATCGCTTGGAGAGATTCACTACAAGCTCTCGGACACTTTGAGACTCCTTGTTGCTATACTGGAACATCTGTCTCTAACACTCAGCTTGTGGAGCTGCACGTCTTTTCAGATGCTTCTGTGAAAGCTATTGCTGCAGTGTCCTACCTGAAGGTGTTAGATGACAGAGGCATGTGCCACGTAGGAGTCATTATGGGGAAGGCCAGACTGGCACCATCTCAATCCATCCGGCTCGAACTAGGAGCTGCAGTCATAGCAGTCGAGATCACAGAGCGGGTGTCCGGAGAATTTTTACACTGACAGGAAGGTCACGCTGGGTAACATTCACAATGTTAGCTTCTATGTGTATGCCAGTAACAGAGTGGAACGCATCAGGAAGTTCTCGAGCCCTTAACAATCGCACTACGTACCCCCCAGCATATATAGCAACCAGGTCTGTACCTGCAGCACTGCTCCCAAACACCACCGGCCTCACTGGGCCCAAGTTTCTGTTGCTACCTGCGAAAGACACTCCAGTGGAAACATCTTACAACCTCGTAGACCCAGAGTCTGACGCAGAAATTCGATCTCACCTCACGGCATGCACCAACACAAACCTGGGCTCTCAGCGATTTGAAAGGTTCTCAACATGGCAGTCTCTCATCAGAGCCACAGCCACTCTGATCCACATTGCCGAGACCATCAGAGCGAAAACTACAAAGCAGAACGCAGAATGTAAAGGGTGGCATGCATGTTTGAAAGGCCATGCACCTGACAATCGGTTGAAAGCCAAACAAGTCATCAATGGATGTGCCCAGAGCACAACATATCAGACTGAGATGACTTGTCTGAAGCAAGGGATGGACATCCAGAATAACTGCCCATTCAGGAAGTTGGATCCTGTCCTCGATGGTAACGGACTCCTGAGAATTGTGGGCCGGCTTCATCACTCAACTCTCACAGCAGAGGAGAAGCACCCTCTCATCATCCCTGGTCGCAGCCATGAGAGAGTCGAGCACCTATGCCACGTCTTCACAGAAGGAGCTATACGTTCAAATGGCATTTGGATTGTGGGAGCCAAGAGGTGCATCACGAGACATCTGCACAAGTGCATGACATGTAAAAGGCTCAGAGGTAAGACGGCCGAGCAAAAGATGGCTGACCTCCCTGCAGATCGAGCGCGGAGCCGCGTTTCACCAACGTGGGCGTTGATGTATTTGGCCCTTGGAGTGTCTCTGCTCTGCGCACCCGTGGAGGCGCTGCCAACAGCAAGAGGTGGGCAGTAATGTTCACCTGCCTCAGCATTCGTGCAGTTCTTATAGAGCTCATCGAGGCCCAAGGACACATCAAGCTTCATAAATGCTTGATGTGTCCGTGGATCTTCAATCCGCCCCATTCTTCTCACATGGGTGGCGTGTGGGAGAGGATGATCGGGGCTCCAGGGTGATTCTGGATTCCATGTTGTCCCAGATTAAACGCTCTCATCTTACCCATGAGGTTCTGTTTACTCTCATGGCAGAGGTATATGCCATAATCAACGCCAGACCTCTGACAACCATCTCAATGGATGTGAATTCTCCTTCCATTCTTACGCCAACCATGATTCTTACTCAGAAGGTCTGCAGTCCCCATCCTGCTCCAGGGTGCTTTGTTGCTGCTGATCTACACCGCCAACAATGGAAAAGAGTTTTTTGGGACAGGTTGTCGGCCCTAATTAATTAAGGTAAAATACTTTTTCATTATATCACAACATCAAACTTTGTCATACTAGGATCAAACTATTTCTTTAACATTAAAGCAGGTTAATTACATCAAATTACTTAATTATAAACCAGTTGATACCAGTGATAACTTTCTATATACTGATACTCTGTCAGGTAAAGTACATGTTATTAAAAATGGTTGATAATTTAGCATCCTCAGTCATTTATCAATTATTTATCATCCTTATTACATTCTTAAAACATCATTCATCACATTTCACACATTTTAAAGAGCTGATTTCATCATAACCAACAAACTCTATCTCTGATGGCAGGAGGCAGGCAGACTTCCTGTCTGCAGAGGAAGGTCAAAAACCGCTGTGTCAGACTTTACATCACATCTCTAAGTGTTAAAATCAAAAGTTGTCATCTATCATTCTAAATATTTTGCAATAACAGTACATTAAGTATTTCCAGAACATTTAAAAATCCTGATCACCAAAAACACAATATTTGATTGATTTAACAACGCATATAAGCAAATACACTCAAGGAATAAACTTTGATATAAACCGACTGTTTAGATATACTTACTGAGAGAGTAAAGAGTAAGAGTTAAAGTGATTCAGTAATACGTTTTAGCAACATGAGTTTATAAGATGACTATCAATGTATTGAGCCATTTTATTTTACATAATATTATCTTATGAGATGATTCTGACATTTTCTGTCAAAGTGATATATTTAAACATTAGATACAAAATAAAGTTTTATTTTGTTTTTTAAACTATTTCATTTTTGTGGATACACAACACCCTCTCTTTAAAACAAAGAACCTTTATAGTGAAGCGCTCACCCCCGGAGAGTGAAGGCAGCATCCTCTTCTTTTCTTAAGCTTTACTCCAGGACAAGGCTCAGTCCCCCCTGCACAGGGCAGCAGCCTGCTTTTGCTGCTTTGTTACTCAGTTTCAAGACACCTCTAATATCTCAGAGACACTTTAGCTTCTTCTAGTTTAACTCAATAAAACAAACATGGCACCATCTACCAGCCAGTTACTGGTAAAATATGCAAATGTCTGCTAGATTTACTTCATCAGCAGCTAAAAACAATGGTAATCTACTGAGTGGTAGACTTTGAGCGTTTACTGGCTGGTGGACAAAACAGTTCATTTAGCACCCTGCCTGTGTACAGACAGGAGAACCAACTACTGTTTTTTCTCCAGCCACGCTGTCGGGCGCCACGTAGCCTCGTGTTAACCCCTAGAAACCCGGCTGTCTCGGGTCGCCACCCAAAGACCCCGGCGCAGGACAGAGAGAGGCCCCTGATAACAAGCTAGTTTCCATATCAGGTTCTGGCCTACCTCAGTACCAGAAGTCTAACTCCAGACTTTCCTCGCCGTCCCCCGCTCCTCCCCCGTTTCTCATCAGGGAGTAGAGTATTCAAACACAACCTGGAACGAGTTCCTAAACTCCAGATCTAGAGAATAAGACCAGTGTGGCCCTCGGCTCAGTGTGTGGCAGTGTGGAAGAACCTTACCTTGCAGCAGGAGGAGGAGGAGAGGAAAAATAATCTTTGAGATTCTTTACTCAAAGTGTCTTTTATTAAAGTACAATCAGCAAAAAAGAAAAGAACAGAGCAAAACAGCGTCGACCGGAGTTCTGCTTTTTCAAAATACCAAGAGCTGCAACTTCTATACAGACACAGACAGGATGTGACAGAACAGCTCATGATGTATGTTTGCTGTGATTGGTTGATCTCTAATGCAGATGAGCCATGATCAGTCACCTGTAAGTGGTCTGTTATCACACCAAACATGGTACACATGAACACAGAAGATATCTGCCCGCCTGTTTCTGTAAATGCATTCTCCTCAACTCTCAAAGTTATAAAAGTTCAATGATAAATAAAATATATAATAAAATGATAAAATCATGTAGTTGAGCAGGTTAAGCAGAGTAAAATACAAAACAGACAATATAGATCTCAAACACACCTGTCATATCAAATTGAATCAATTAATTAAAGAGGTGGTATTCTCCTTTTTGGCTTTTCCCCTCTTCTTTATTGAGTTATATATCTTTCTGTGCATGTAACAGGTTTGCAGAGTGAAAAAGCCCAAAGTCCAGCCCAAAGGGAGTTCCCACCTCCCACAGAAAACTCTGCCACTTCCCTTTGATCCCTGTGAGGTCACACAATGTCATAATGTTTGTCTAGTGGCTAGTCAGACACGCCCTCAGAAACAGCGGTGGAAAAACACACTGACCTGCAGCACACAGTAGTCATGTTTCCATCTAATTGTCATGCGAATTTGTAGCAAACTTTTGAAATGTTGCAACAAAGAAACTGTGAAATCTGTGCGTTTCCTTCAGCTGGTTTGGAGCGAATGAACCAGGCTACAGTGAGTGTAGTTATGTCAGCAGTTGACGTTACACATGGCTGTAATAAACAAGACGTGTGGGTTCAAATCAGAAACAAAACCAGTCCAACACATTCTCATCTCCATGCATCATAACTGACGAGTTCAGACAGTGTGACAAAGCGTAACAATTTTATGCTAAAGGTACCCTTCAGCGTATGAAACGCCCCCGTTTCCTACGTTGCAGCAACACAAGGGAGGCTAACCCTACAGGTAGGGTTAGCTACAAGACCACAAGGATCAAGGATGAATGTGTCGACATGCACACATTCAGTGACTTAGGTTTAGGTCCTAACATTTCTGATGGTTGTGGGAAGGGTAGGGGCTTTGGGGGGCTGTCAACACCTTTATCACGAACGTAGGTATGGTGTGTACGGGACGCCCCAGAGCATCTCATGGAGACGCACCCGGTGCGTCAAATAACTATGTTTTGTCACTCTTTCTCAAACCGTCTGTATATGACGCCCTGAGATGAGAACAGTCACATGGACTTGAGGACCAGGGATCTGAGAAACATGGAGAGAGATTTTCAGGAATGGGTTTCAAGCGGGCAAGTTGCTTCCAGCCATGTCTCCGCACGTTATGGGAATATCTGGGAAGACGCCGACAGCAGAAACAGCTGATCAGACTTGAGTTACAAGTTTGATTCGTAAGAATTTTTTGGCAAAAGTATTTCCATCTGCCATTTAGCACATTTACTCTTTTTCAAGAAAGGAAAAAGACACCTCGTGAGGTTTTTGAATTTTGCCTTTTCCATCAACATTTTCTAATGTGATACTTCAAAATGTGCATAAAAAACAATGGTCAGAAGAACATATTCAGCTAAACCAAAACCAGGACCTGCCCTACTCTGCTTCTGATTGGCTAGTCCTGACCTAAGAACTGCACATGGCCTCCAAACAAAGGTCTTTTAGAAGTGAGATGCATTACTCCATCGCTTCAACACACAGGGTGACAAAGAGGAGCTGCAGCATGTGTCGCATGACAGAAATGTTTTTAATAAAAAACATATAAACATATTCTGGTACAACCCCTAAATAAATTCATGAACCTGAAAATGACCAAAATATGACCTCTTTAATGTAAAAATCTTTTTCATACTGTTTTAATATCATCAAACTTGTCATACCAGGATCAAAACCGTTACTTTGACATCAAAGCAAGTTCAATCACATAAATGTACTTAAACCAGAGAATTATTAATTAATACAAATAATAGACTTTATACTGTCAGGTAAAGTACATATTAAAAACTGTTGGTAATTTAGCGTCCTTTATACATTTTTTATCATCCTACATCATCATCATCACTTGTTAATACATTTCACACATTTTATTGAGCTGATTTCATCACAGGCTGACTTCCTGTCAGTCTTCAGTGGAAGGCTCCTGTGGTTAGGCCACAAACTGCTGTGTGACAGACTTTATTGTCAGACTTTACATCACGTCTTTAAGTGTTAAAACCAAAAGTCGTCACATTTCAAATTTCCAAGCATTACCAAAACATTTGGCCCAGATGGGCGATTAAAAAGCCTTTACAGATGCCTGTTTAATAATGAAAAAAAAGGATAACAAATACTATTAAATGAATGAAACTGAAGTAATAATTATTTATGCAAATTATTACCAACTAATTAAAAACCTTTAGTCATATTACCAACTGACAGTAGGCTCCAGAACACTGAGGACATCACAACAAACAGTGTATTTCATAAAGAACGTTTCAGATGGATTTGTGGATGAGATGGTAGCCTACTCTGACTGGCTGACCTGTAAAGCCTGGTAGAAGTCCAAACTCCACTTGAGTACAGTGCAAGTCTTTTTCTCACAGCAGTGATCGCAGGCGGAGATCTGGATAACTTCTTAGGTGTCTGAAAGAGAGGACAAATACTTTAACGTGCATGTGCTGATCTCTGACGAGCCTCGACCCCCCTCCCCTTCATGCCCCATGTAGCAGTTTGCCCCTTTGCTGCCTAATTAATAGACTGTCAGGTTGTAGGTGCTCAACTTCCTGCTCACATTACTCCACCGAGTGGTCAGCGCTGGTTCAAGCTTTGAATGAGGACTGTCCTTGTGTGTCTCTTATCATGTCCTTTATGTTCTCGGGCCTGTGTCTGTCTGTTTTGGTGGCCGTTGTATTGTTCTTCATTCATTTGTTTGTTCTGGTATTTAAACGCTGGTACCGCTTACAGTACTTTAGGGCTGTCCCCGACTAAGGATTTACATAGTCGAATCAGAAAGTCTCGCCTATGGTCGACTAATCATGCGTTTTTGTGCACAGCGATTGCGAGTGTGGGGGGGGGGGGGGGGGGGGGGTAACCTTAATCTTGGGAAGCTGCAGAGCTGCAGTCTCTATTCATTCAACTTACACTGTAAATTTCCAGCTAAACTGAGGCTTTTGTTGATTGTTGTTTCTCTCTCTCTCTCTCTCTCTCTCTCCATAAACCATAAATATTCTTTGTGTGGTTCATCAACGGTGATAAATTATCCGAAAGTGCCACGAGATGGCCAAGATGGCGCTGAGTATAGCTGCCTCGGTGTTAGGTGCACTTTGTATTGTTTTGTTTTGTGTGTTAATTCAGTTTTCGGCTGTGATTCGCACACCACTACCGGCAATATTTCTCTCCAACGTGCGCTCACTGTGCAACAAACTGGACGAACTTCAGCTTCTGGAGGGGAAAAACAGAGACTTTTATTCATCTTCTGTTCTGTGCTTCACAGAGACCTGGCTGTCTGAGCTGATCAGACTCCGTGCTGCAGCTGGCTGGCTTCCATCTGCACAGAGCGACCGCGACACAGAACTCTCCGGCAAAACAAAAGGTGGAGGTGTCTGTTTTTATATTAGCAATGGCCGGTGTAGCGACATGACAGTGATTCAGCAGCACTGTTCCCCTAATCTGGAATTTCTTACCATTAACTGTAAACCGTGTTGCTCCCCCCGTGAGTTCGCTTCATTCACTCCGGTCGGTGTTTACATCTCGTCGCATGCCAACGTTCAGGATGCACAGAGCGTGCTGGCTGACCGGATACTGTGTGTGGAGCAGACAAACCCGGACTCCCTTGTTATTGTTCTCGGTGACTTTAACAGGGGAAATCTCAGCCAAGAACTCCCCAAATACAGACAGTTTATAAAGTGTCCAACCAGAGAGGGAACACTTTGGATCACTGCTACACCACAGTTAGCAGGGCCTATCACGCCGTCACACGCGCTCCACTGGGTCACTGGTCCATCTGATTTCTCCTTACAGGCAAAAACTAAAGCGCTGTAAACCTGTAGTGAGGACATCAAAGAAGTGGACTATTGAAGCTGTTGAGGACCTCCAAGCATGTTTGGACTGCACTGACTGGGACGTTTCCAAGACTGCTACCAACAATCTGGATGAGTTTACAGAGGCTGTGACGTCCTACATCAGCTTCTGTGAGGACAGCTGCATTCCAACACGGACCAGGGTGACTTATAACAATGACAAACCCTGTTTCACAGCTAAACTCAGACAGCTAAGGTTGGAAAAGGAGGAGGCATTTAGGAGTGGAGACGGGGCCGGGTGCAGGGCGTTAAAGTACAGGTTTAGCAAGGAGGTGCGAGAAACTAAACGAGGAGGAGCTGGGAGGATGCCGTGGAAGGTCCAAGGGGAGAGTGCAGGGTGGCGAGCCCAGCTGACGGAAGTGAGTGAAACACAGAGAGAGAGAGAGAGAGAGAGAGAGAGAGAGAGAGAGAGAGAGAGAGAGAGAGAGAGAGAGACCAGGCCCAGGCTGGGCCATTCTAGCAGCTTTATTCTCTGAAACCGACTGAGAGTTTCCTTGGCTGTGTGTTTGGGATCATTGTCTTGCTGAAATGTCCTCCCTCGTTTCATCTTCATTGTCCTGGTAGATGGCAGCAGGTTTTTACAAAGAATGTCTTGGTACATTCGTCCTTCAGTTATATGAAGTTTTTCAACTCATGCTGAAAAACAGCCCACACGAGCAGCAGCTGGTTGTGGCCAGTTTCTGGTGAAATGATGTTCTTTCTACTTCCGGATTGTGGCCCCAACAGTGCTCACTGGAAGTTTAGAAATCCTTCTGTACCCAATCACCCATCACTATGTTTTGCAACAATAAGGCTGTGAAGGTCTTGAGAGCTCTTTGGTTTTACCCAGCAGTTCCTCATGTGGCACCTTGGTAATTATAAGCCATCAGTTGGGACTGAAGCAGCTGATATTAATCTGCACTGAGAGAGGGGCAGGACTGCTTTCTAATTACTGACAGATTTCAGCTGGTGTCTTTGATTTCGAGACCTTTTTACACCTCCCTTTCTTCATGTGTTCAATACTGTTTCATTTCACATAACTTAATTTCTGAACTTGAATTCACATTTATTCATTTTAGCTGACACTTCCAAAGCAACTTACAATTGCTATACATGTCAGAGGTCGCACGCCAACATGGTGACGTGTTCAATACTTATTTTACCTGCTGTATGGACATTAAAAGACATATTCAACATCACTATTACATCAATGCCGCACATCTCTCCACATCACTACAGTAAACACCACATACACAGTGCACAATATGTTCTCTATCCAGAAAGGTGCAAATCAGTTTGTTTATAAGTTTACTGCACCAGGTAGAAAAGATCTCGTCTGTCTCTTGTGACTGTCAGAGCTGCACTTCCTCACATCAGGCCTCAAATACCAGGCTCTGAGAAAGAAACTGTTTCCCAACAGAATAAAATTCACCCTGAATTTGAAAACATAACAGACATAGAGAAGCCTCCACCAATTTCCGTACCAGCAAGATAGTCATATCCACGCTGCTGCACAGAAGAGACTTCCACCCCCACACCATTGACATTGATTGGCGGGACGATGATAGGATTTTATATATATACCAGTTCTGTCTCTTTCCTTTTTTCATCTTAGTTCTTAGTTTATGTGTTAGTGCTTAGTCCTATGTCTCCATGTTTAGTGTGGTCCTGTTTCCTGTCTCTCTTCCCTGCCCTGGTTTTGTTCTGTTTGCAGTCATTCCATGTATTCGGTTTTACTTTGGTAACTCTGTCCTTGTGTGTTGCCATGTGCTTTACTTCCTGTTTTATTTTGTAGTGTTCAGATCTAATGTGTCCTTGTCTAGCTTTGTTTCCTTTGGTTTGATAACCTGATGTTTCTTCTGCGCGTCCCTCCCTGCTCGTTTGCCTGTGTATTTAAGCCCTCAGCTCTGTTCTGTCTTTGCTGAGTGTCCTGTCCCTGCGGTTGTTGGATGACTCTGCTTCTGTTTGGATGTCTTAGTTCTGGTTTTTGGTTTTCCTTCATTTTTGGATTCTGTTGCCTTTGGATTACTCCTTTGTTTGGACTCTTGCCTTGTGCTTTTTGGAAACCTGTTTCAGAGAAGTTTTTGCTCTAATAAATATTTTGAACAACCGTGATGTTGTCCTCATTTGGCTCCAAACCTCAGTTTACCTGCCACTGCACTCAGCCATTCCATGAGAGCAGAGGTGAACTGTTCAGCCAATTAAAACCATTAAAAGCATCCAGGTAACTTCAACTGCTGCTACTACTACACACACACACACACGCACCACATTAACGTTAGTGAAGTTAACTAGTTCTAGATGCAATTCAGTATTCCAACAATGCTGTTAACTTTATTGAAATTCAATTTACAAACAGTCAGACATTCCAGCTTATGAACACAATATAGAGGATTAAGATAATATAATAGTGTGACGCCCTGTGGGGTCATGTGTGGGTTTGGCCCATCTCTCTCTTCCTTGTAGAGGAAGAGCTGAATGCAGTGACTCTGGGTACCTGGGCTAATTGCCCTGTAGAGTATTTAACGCTTTATTCTCATTCTTGGAAAAGGGCGGTTGCTGCTGGGCTGAGGACGGACCTCCCTGCTAACCCTCTGTTTTCCTCCACAGGTTCCACCTTTGCTTTGTTTCTGGACATGCTGTGTTAGTGGTAGTTATTTCTTGTACTTTGCCACACCCTTACACACATTTTCCATGCATCCATCATCCTGCCCTAACACGACTGCAACCACTGATGTTCATACATGCTGCAAACTATAAAGAAGGAATTGTCTAATTTGAAAACTAAAATTATCTTCTGACATCAAAGATTCAACTACATCTCCTTTAAACTTGTTAAGGAGAACGGCGACACCTGCTGCTTGTTTACAGGAATGACAGAAATAACACTGTGCTTTTCAAAACTTCCCATCACAGTCTACTGTGTGAGTCTCTCCTAAAAATGCTGTCACGGACACCTCTGACATTAGGAGATATTATTTTGACTTCCTCAATAAATGATTCCAGTTTCTGACTCATTTCTCTTTACCTTGTTTAACATTTCCTCTACCTGTTCATGTTATCAGCTGTTGTGCCTCAATATTCAGCTGCTAAACAAAGCAGTGTTAAAGTGCCACATATTTGAATGGGGTCTGGTGTATCTGAGCTGCTCTTCTTCTCAGGGCTGCGTTTGATGATGCTAAACTGGCGGCGCAGTGTTCGTTCAAAGGGACTTGAACCACGAGTTTCATTATATCAAGGTCTCTTGGTTCTGTAGCCCCCAAACAGATCAAGACCCTTTCCAGACAGTCAGACTGGATGAAAGACACATGTCACACACATGTGTTTTTAGTGTTGAGTTTCTTGTTTCCTGACTCGAACTCGAGTCCCCGTCTCTGCTGAAAACACACATCTAATCATCATTCAGGCTGATGTTTTGGGTTTGTGTTTCCTGTTTTAGTTTGTTGTTTTTCTTCCCCTTGTGTCATTGTCTTGTTGTACTTCCTGTTGTCTGATGTGGATCACCTGAGCCTCGTTGTCTCATTGTGGTTTCAGTGTTCACCACAGTCTGCTCTGTGTTTAGGTCTGTTTTTCCAGTGTCGCTACCTCTCATTGTCTCACCAGTGTTCCTCGTGCTGGCCAAGTGTTTTGTGGATTTCTATTCTTTCTCACAGATTTAAGGACTATCACCTGATTCTTTTGGACTACTTCCCCACCACTGGGTTCTCTGGATTATTGTTTCTTCATCTCAGACTGCCACCTTCACCGCTCACCTGTACATTCCCACCAGTTTGTTAATAAAACCTCACTCACCATAGCTCTGGCTAGAGTTTCTGCTTTGGGGTTTAAACTCCTGTTTCCTGTGTGTCTGAATTATGATTGAACAGAACAGCTGATGTTTCAGTCCTGTATCTGGCTAGTTTCTTGCTGTAATTCATAGTATATCTGTGAAGAATTAGTATGAAGCTAATTTACTCTAGAGCTCTGCGGTGAAGACAAGTGTGATGTTGACCTCAGTAATAAACTAAATGTGACTGGAACTGTTGTGGTACTGCAGAATCTCCCCACTACCTTGTGTTCTTTTGTTCCCCCCTTCCCTGTGTTTTCTGTCTGTCCTCCCTGTCTGTGTCTGTCTGGGCGTGGCTACACTCTCTGGCTCCAGCGGCGCACCTGGTCCTCATTCCACTAATCAAGCTCCTGCAGTATTTCAACCCCAGTCCTCCTCACATTCTTCGCCAGATCGTCAGTTAACCACATGTGGTACATGCGTCAAGGCCAACTATCGTCTCCAGTAAGAGTCCTTGTAATTTCTGTCTCTCCCTGGATTAACCTGTTTTTCTCTGTGCCCAGGATCACACTACCTCCGGGAACCCTGCTGAACGCCACACCCCGCTCTGCTCACATCTTGCCTGGACTAACTCCCCTCCTCCGTGTTCTCCATTCTGCCCTGTTGGAACCTATCAATAAAACCCCTTTGTTACCCCAACCAGTCGAGGCAGATGGCCGCCCACCCTGAGCCATGGTTCTCCTTCGAGGTTTCTGCCTCTTAAAACTCCATGACTAACTTCCACATGACTAACTAATCATCAGGTCTATAGTTGGCTAAAACATCCGGATCAAGTTTGGGCTTTTTCAGAAGAGGTTTAATTACAGCTACTTTAAAGTACTGTGGTACATAGCCTGTTGATAAAGATAGATTGATCATATCTAGTATAGAAGTGCTGACTAAGGGTAAAACATCTTTAAGCAGCCTAGTCGGGATGGGGTCTAAGAGGCAGGTTGATGGTTTGGATGAAGAAAGTATTGAAGTTATTTGGTACAGATTGAGGGAAGCAAAACAGTCTAAACATGTATCTGGTTCTACAGCTGTTTCTAAGGTTCCTAAGTTTAGAGATAAGTCGGTGCCAGTTGAGGGCAGGTCTTGGTGAATTTTGTCTCTAATAGTTAGAATTTTATCATTAAAGAAGCTCATGAAGTCGTAACTACTGAGAGCTATGGGAATACTTGGCTCAATAGAGCTGTGACTCTCTGTCAGCCTGGCTACAGTGCTGAAAAGAAACCTGGGGTTGTTCCTATTTTCCTCTATTAATGACGAGTAGTACGCTGCTCTGGCATTACGGAGGGCCTTCCTATAAGTTTTAAGACTATCTTGCCAAATTAATTAATTAATTTTCCAGTTTGGTGGAACGCCAATTCCTCTCAAGTTTCCGTGATATTTGCTTTAATTTGCGAGTTTCAGTATTATACCATGGAGCTAACCGTCTTTGTTTTAGTATTTTCTTTTTTAGAGGGGCTACAGAGTCGAGTGTCATTCGCAGCGAGCCTGCAGCACTATCAACAAGATGATCGATTTGGGAGGGACTGAAATTAGCATAGGAGTCCTCTGTTACTTTGTGACTTGATAATGAATTTAGAGCTGAAGGAATCGCATCCTTAAATTAGCTACAGCACTATCAGACAGACATCTTGTAGTTCAGCAATACAAACTCAAAAGTTATCAAACAGTGGTCGGACAAAGAGGGATTCTGTGGGAACACTATTAAATGTTCACTTTCAATACCATACACCAAAACAAGGTCGAGGGTGTGGTTAAAACAGAGAGTTGGTTCATGAACACTCTGAGAGAAGCCGATGGAATCTAACAGAGAGATAAACGCAGTACTAAAGCTGTCATTCTCAACGTCCACATGAATATTAAAATCCCCTACAATAATAACTTTGTCCATTTTAAGGACTAAAGTTGACAAAAACTCTGCAAATTCAGATAAGAATTCAGAGTACGGGCCAGGTGCTCGGTACACTATAACAAAAAGAATTGGTTGCAGTGATTTCCAACTTGGGTGCGAAAGACTAAGAACAAGACTTTCAAATGAGTTATAGTTTAGTTTAGGTTTAGAGCTGATTAGTAGGCTAGAGTCGAAGATAGCTGCAACTCCACCTCCTCGGCCTGTGCCTCGAGGAATGTGAGTATTAATATGACTGGGAGGGGTGGATTCATTTAGGCTAACATATTCTCCATCACCCAGCCAGGTTTCAGTAAGACCAAATAAATCAATATCATAATCTGATATTAGTTCATTTACTAGTACAGCTTTAGAAGAGAGAGATCTGATGTTTAAGAGTCCACATTTAATTTGCCTATTAGTTTGCACTATTGCTCTTGTGGTTTTAATTTTTATGAGGTTTTTATGCACAGCTCCTCTTCTGTTTACCTTTTTAAATAATTTCGATGGTCGGGGGCAGACACCGTCACTGTAGGGTTTTCACTAAGTAACTCCTGAAATGGAGGAGCAGAGAAGTGTGTTAGACTGCGACTCTGCGTAGGTTTTGGGTGGGTAACTGCTGAAAAAGAAGGGCAGAGAAGTGTGTTAGACTGCGACTCTGCCTCCTGGTCTCAACTATGGGTTGTCATGGATTTGGTCCACTAATAAACTTGGCAAGATTTCTAGAAATGAGAGCTGCTCCTTCCCAAGTGGGATGGATGCCGTCTCTCCGGATCAGACCAGGTCTTCCCCAGAAAGTCTGCCAATGATCAACAAATCCACGTTTGCTGGACACCACCTCGACAACCAGCGGCGGAATGACGACATGCGGCTATACATGTCATCACTGGTCAGATTTAGCAGGGGTCCAGAGAAAACTACGGTGTCCGACATTGTTTTTGCATATGTACACACCGACTCAACATTAATCTTAGTGACCTCCGATTGGCGTAACCGGGAGTCATTACCGCCGACGTGAATAACAATCTTACTGTATTTACGTTTATCCTTAGCCAGCAGTTTCAAATAAGACTCAATGTCGCCCGCTCTGGCCCCAGGGATGCACTTAACTATGGCCGCTGGCTTCGCTAACTTCACGTTTCTCAAAATGGAGCTGCCAATGATCAGAGTTAGTTTCTCAGCGGGTGTGTCGCTGAGTGGGGAAAATCTGTTAGAAACGTGAACAGGTTGATGATGCCCCGTGGACTTTGAATGCTTACGACTATTCCTCCTTCGGACAGTCACCCAGCCACCCCTTCCTGGCTGCTCAGGAGATGCGGAGGGACGGCTACCAGAGGCTAACTCAGGCCGTTCCACACCGACTACCGAGGACTGGCTAGCTGATCTACCAAGGTGCGGAGCCGGACTTCTAAATCAGTGAGCCTCGCCTCCATGTCTACAAATAAACTACACTTATTACACGTACCATTACCGCTAAAGGAGGCAGAGGAGTAACTGAACATGTGACACACCGAGCAGGAGAAAGTAGGAGAGCGAGAGGGAGAAAGAGAAGACATCGCTAGTTGCTAAGCTAAAGTCACTAACGGCTAAGCTAAAGTACTGTAGCATTAGATACAAAAACCTTTGAAAACAACTATGAGATTGAACAGCAGTCATTAGAGATGGAAAGAACTGTGAGTGCTTAGGCAAAATTACTGTAAGAATAAGTGTTTAGCGGACAGTTGGCCGCTGTAATCTAACAAATTTAACTGGTATTTAGCGAGAGCAGCACAACACGGTACCAACACACAAACACCGGAAACGGAAATGAGTCGACACACTTACCGCAGTACGTCAGCGTCACACACACACAGTTACTCAATTCTACTATTGAGTAGAATCGAAATGTCTCCAGTCAAACCAGTACCATGGCTGTGAAAGACAAAGACAAAGCAAGGAGAGTGTTCTATGCAATAAAAAGAAACATTAAAATCTATATTCCAACTGAAATCTGGCTAAATTTGTAAAAGAAAAATCCCAGATAACCTGTGCAGAGCAGAGCTCGGCCAATACCCCTCTTACTAAAATGCATTTGTCTTAAATGTCTTATGAGGGCAAGTTAAACTGGCAACATGGGTCATCAAGAGGAACATGGACGCCTCTACAGAAATCTGGGACCAGTATACATAACAGGACTATATCTATCTATATAGATGGATACAATATATCATTATTATCGTTGTTTCTTGTGTTCTAAAATTTCCACTTTCATTTAAAAACACATCTATATTTGAAAGCGCTCTTACTTTGTTACACAGACGTACAGGTAGCTTGTTGATTGGACAACTTCGGCGATTGTCATCCTGCATCATCAGGACCCATGTGGGGAAATCAAAGTGACAGATGTTTATGCAGCACTTTAATGCTTCTAATCTGCATCACAAAGAGCTCATGAAGTAATAATTTATTATAAGCATGATTAGTTATGTTAGGGGGTGGTGATGGCGTAATGGAGAAGACTATGCCTTTGATGTGAAAGACCCAGGTTCAATCCCCCACTGTGACCCATCCACCAATGTGTCCCTGAGCAAGACACTAGTTGCTCCAGAGGCATGTGACCTCTGACATGTATCGTGATTGTAAGTCGCTTTGGATAAAAGTGTCAGATAAATGTAGACCGCATATCGACTAAATAGCCTATTGGGAATAATAACAGGGCTTATTAGCCTATAGTATACTGTGGAATCGCTGTCACAAATATTTAATGAACTTTTTTTTCTTCTTTCTTTTTTCTGTCTGAGTAAGTGTGTTCACGAGTATGCATGTACACACATGCAGTCAAGCCCGAAATTATTTACACCCCAGGCAAATTCCGACCCAAAGTCACTCCCATTCAACCAGCGAGCTGCTTCCGGATCAGAAATGACACAGGCGTCTCCCAGAAGACAACAAGACGATGCACCACTGTGGAAAAAATTATTACTCATCTTTTCTTTACATTTGAACAAAAAGTGGCATGTCCAAAATTATTCATACCCTTTGCAAACTGTCAGTCTATGGGAAAATCCAAAGATCTATACCATTCCAAATAGTCCAAACTGTTCTAAAGCATCCTAATTACCCTGAGTCATTGGGAACAGCTGTCTTAATCAACTCAACAGGTGTGAATCAGAAGCTCTCTGCTGTTGGTTTGTGGACAGTCATGGCTAAGACAAAGGAGCTCACTGAGGACCTGTGGCTGCGCATTGTGGCTGGCCACAAGTCAGGTAAGGGCTATAAGACCATATCTAAATGTTTTCAAAGTTCCAGTGGCTACAGTGCAAAGTATTATTAAAAATACAATACATTCCACACTGTGAAAAATCTGAGGACGTGGTCGGAAGCCAAAAGTGACACCTGTGCTGGCCAGGAGGATAGTGAGAGAGGTAAAAAAGAATCCAAGGATCACCACCAAGGCCATGCTGATGAATCTGGGCTCTGCTGGTGGCAACATCTC
>NW_024041150.1:7124084-7198364 GCF_014851395.1 Micropterus salmoides
GATCTTTAAAATTATTCAAGGAAAAAGGAGAGCCTGTACTCTATCCTACACTTAAGGAGTAACACTCCTTATTAATTTAATCTGAGAGTCGACACCATGGTTTATGTGTCTCAAGTTAACAAGATCTATCACCAAAGTCTGGTTTAATTCACTCGATTCAAACGCTCATCTCTGTCACTGATGACGCTGACGTCGATTTAATGCAGAGCATGCAATTTATTCCGCCAGCCAGTAGGGAGCTGTGGCTCCGCCTCGGGCGCGGCCTATTTCTCAATGTAGAAGAAGAAGCGGCTTCCTCTCTGGTCCTCGGACCCAACAGCTGTTAGCTTCAGGCTAACGCAGTTAGCAAACCGTCGTTGCAGCAACGGCAGTAAATCAGAACACTGACGGACACCAGTCCCGCTCAAAATGGGGGGAAGGACTCGCTCCTTTGTTTCAATGACTGAGCTTGCTTTCAAGCTTCGATTTAGCGTTAACTTAGCTGGGTAGGTACAACGCTACAGGCTAAACTCGGCGTCTTCACGCCTGTGACTCCACTGCCGGGCAGCTGTATTTGTTGAAGTAGCTAATTTCAACAGGATACCGGAGTTTTGCATATAACATAACAATCCACGGCTCAGCGCGTCAGACTGTTATTTATAGCCGCAAACAAATCACATTGGCACAGCGCAACTGTAATCTGTCTGCCTCTTATTAGGCCTTAAAATTATCAATATCGGTTAAGTTTCTCTCAACCAAAAGGGCATTTCATCCGCTCGTCACGGAGATTGTATGTAGCTTTAGCTCAGATTTCTCACATGGCAACGTTACAGGAATGCATTCAGTTTAACATTAGCTCGGTCCTCATAGCTCAGCTCACTACAGCTCTGTACTGAACAACAAAGAATGATGGCGCGGCGGCCAAACAAGTTGCACAAAGCATTTCATTTCACAACAAAGAACATGGTCAAAACTCACACACACTTTCATCACTAACGTTAAGTTAAGAGGAAGACAGGAGAGTTTCTAGGGAGCGACTTACTGGGCGATAATATTCAGTGGCAAAATTTTGGAGGGAAAAATTTCCTCAATAACTTTTCTCAATAACTTCTCTGCATCAGGGCTGTGTGTATAGTCTATTATATAGTATCACAAGGCCTCACACGGAAGGCTCCATTATGTAGTGGACCTAAATTCATTAGTTATGTATTTAATAAATTTATGAGAATTGATACCCAATTATGAATTATTATTCATAAAATCAGAATTTCCTCGTAAAGGGCACCACCGGAGTTGTTATAATCCTAGAGTCTCCGGACCTCTAGGTAGTTTTGAATAATTATACAATTATTACTAGTGATCAGTTAGTTAATAATCGCTCAATTATCTTAAATCAGTCAGTCAGTCTCATATCTAAAGGGTCAATTCTCTTGGCAGGAACTATAAATAGGCAACACACACAGCTCTTGATTATATTACAGTGAATTTATTCTCTAACTAAGGTGATAAAAGATGGTTGGATACAGGGAACATAAACATTTGCTGAACAATGAGCCTGGAGGTTCGATTGTGGGAAGCATTCGACTCATACGGCATAGAAGAGCTACTGAAAGTAAACTAATGCTATAATTTAGGAGTTAAAATGGACATCTGATCACAGGACGTGTGTTAAGTCTTACTGCTTGTCGACAGCTGCTTTTGGCCTGTTGCACGGTCCCACGCTAGCTGCCGATCCTGGCTTTTTGCTAGGGATTCTTCGGGGTTCTCCGTGTCTGATTGAAACGCCTCCTCCGTCTGGCAATTCGGCTGTTTGCTGGTTTCCTTGGTTGCAGCTGGCGAGAACACGTGGCTTGGTCTGACCTCGGTGAAGTTGGCTTGACGAAAAGGCTTAAAATGGAACTTGGTCGTTCCTGAATTAGTCCAGTGTAACTTAACGGACTCATAACTTTAACAAACAAAAGAAATAAAGAAAATAAAACAAACTGAAGGCAGATCGATGTCGCGGCACTTCAGGTGTGTAGCTTCAAGCGAACAAAGGCCTGTTTGTTTCGCTGGCCGAGTCTGGGCGTTGCCTGGCGAGGCACGCCACGCGCGTGCCGAAGCATCCAGAGGGCAGAGTGGAAGAGCGAGAGGAGGGAGAGTGAAGAGTCTAGAGACTGGCGAGCAGGTTGCGTGTCGCTCTTTTGTTGTCTGGGGCGTGGTTCCCCAGGGGGCGTCTCAGGTTTCCCCAGGGACTGCCTTTCCAAACTTAATGTCTAAAGAAAAGAAATCTATTTGCACGTATTAAAATCAAATATTTTCCACAATCGAACCTCAATGGTTGAACGGTTGTACTGTTCTAAGCATTTGGTAAATTGTCACATTATTGGTCAGGATTTTTATACATTTAACCGCATTTCCGACGAGGGCATGTAATACTTATTTCGTCCACTTGGGGGAGCTCAGGTTACATGAGGAAAGCTTGGATTAAATCAAAGATCGTCTCTCCTTAGGAACCGGGGAATATTGTTGATTCATCCTTAAATTCAAGCTGGCGATTAAGAGTATAGTAAAACATTTCTTTGTCATCATTTCTAAAGGGATTTTGTAAGAAAGTATTATGAACAAGCATTGATTACATCAGATGAAGGAGTGTCTTGCTGAAAATAAAAACATTGCACAAGTAACTTCTTTTCAGCACTAATATCAACAACAGATAGCAACAACAGTTAACATAACTACTCAAATAGAGGCAAACATATTCAGGTAACTAAAGATTAATTAAATTTAATTAGATGCTTTGAGTCTTTTGGAGAATGCAGTCCTTGGTCATCCAAAGTTCAGTGTCTGGAACATGTCACACTTAGGTGAGACAAGGAGTATCCTTTGATGTGGTAATAAACAAAGAATAAGGTCAGTTTCCACGGAAACGTGTGTGGTGGGGTAAGTTTTGATAGGCTGTTCAGGGAGATGCCAATGGCTGGCTCGTGTCCCTTTGTCAGTTTAACAGTCAGGCCCGCGTTATCAGCTTCGGAATCAAAATGGTGCCAGTTTTATGGTCGGGCTAGCACTTAGAGAAAGCAACTTTGACCCCTCCCCATCTTCTCTGGGGAGGAGAAAGGAATTTAGGGTAGCTCCACATTCATTCAATAGAAAATGCACAAATCCACATCGTTGTTCACTACAACTGTGCCACACCTACCCCAGCAACAGGCAGGCAAGAACCCCAGTAGCCAATAGGGGTGGGAGAAAGAAAATAAATAAATCAAAAGACTCCCAGATGCACCGCGACGCAAACGCTGAAGACAATGTAATGCCAATGGAACATAAGAAGCGTAACCCGCGGAAGAGCAGCGCCCGAACTGACCGCGGCATGCACACATAGACCAGTACACCTGTCAAGGGCCGAGAACTCCAGGCACAAGCCCAGAACAAACCGGAGCACAGACCTGCCCCGCACCCACACTGCACATCCCAAAAACTAACTATATACCTCAGTATCCAGAGGGGTCCAACAACCGGCCGACAGAGAAATGGGGAAGCATGGATCCAAGGCCAACGAAGCAAAACAGGGACGCAAACTGGTCCCTCCAAGCCAATGAGGAAATGCCTCCCCCAGACTCCCATGCACAAACTAAACGCCCAGCAGCCATTCAGAGACCCTGCCCAGGGAAAAAGCACAATGCATCAAGTTGCATCGACAATTGCCCTACAATCCCACCGCAGCCCTCCAAACCACAACCGGATCAACCCGCACAGCACCCAGAGGCCCCCACCCCAGAAGCCAGGGCACCCCGCAACCCCCCAAAGCGCAAAGGACCCCAGACCGCATGTCCCGGGGGAAGCTGTACGCAAGCCCCCAGGAAGAACAGCAGAAAGCCGTGCCGGGAAGCTAGGGAGCGATAACGTGGGAGAACCAGGCCAACAGTCCCCCAGCCAAGCCAGAGGCATCCCTCCCCAGAGTGCAGGCAGTGCCAGCAGCCCCAGAGGCCGGTCTCATCCCTGGACGGGGCCCAGCCTCCCCAGTCAAGCACCCCCAAGGAGGAGCACCCAAACCTATCCCGACAACACCGGCCATGTGCCCCAGAGACTCCCAAGTGCCCACACTGTGAGAGAGCTGGCAGGGGGAATCAGCAGGAGCCCCACCCCTGCCAAAGAGGGCCCAGGTAAGTAGAGGAGACAACGGGCCCCAGGCCCAGGGACACACCACCCGACCAGAAATGAGCACAAGCCACAAGCCCGAGTCCCCAGATCCTTAGGTCAAGAGCGGGCCCCCACGCCAGGGGATCCCCAACCCCCCCCGCCCACCCCAGATCAGGCAAGGCCATCACCAACCCACAGCACCCCCGACGCCCGGGGCTCCAGGGGCAGTACATGAGGCCAATGAGAATTTCCCCCACTCCTTCAACCCCTCTGACTGCCTCTGTAAATGTATTGCTTTGTGTTGGATGCATGTCATGGGTTGTGAAGTGTTGTATGGTGGAGTAAAGATAAGGTGTGTGGTAACTAAGGTGCAGTTAAAATTAGGGGTAGTTGTGACACAGGCACCCCACAACTGTCAGGTAGTGGAGCCTCCCATCGTGCCCCTCCAGCCCCCAAGCCCTCTGTGTCTAATGTGTCATTACAATTGAGGGGCGGCCAGTGGGGAAGGAAGAAGGGCAAGGCCGCAATAAAGCAGCCCCACCCACCAAACGCCTGCAGCCTGCCCACCCCCCAGAGTTCTAGGGGTGCATGATGTGAGACATGACCAAAGGGGGAAAGGTGAAGGAGGTCATAGGAAGGCTAGAATGGTCCTCCTCACTGGGACCAGATTCCTGACTGGCCCCATCATTCAGTCCCATCCCCCACCCCCTAAGCAGGAGGACACCGGGTCCCTCCAGTCCAGGGCTTATAGCAAGAGCCCCTCTAGCACGGCAGCACCCCAGAGTCAGCGACAACCCTGCCCAGCCCCAGGACGGGTCTAGGGGGGGCCAGCCCCAGAGGCTCCAAAGCCCCGAGCCCAGACCCCCACACACCCCCGAGGCAGGTCAGCGCAGCCCCAAACCAAAGTCCAACAATCCCCGTCCTCGCCGGGGCCCCACTGCCACCCCCCCACCTCACCGTTCCCACACAATCGGGAGACCTCCGAGCACCACCAGGCTATTGGAGCTGGCACAACCCACAACAGCCCCTAGGACTCAACACGACCACAATCCAGAGGACCAGCGCGCACCCCCAAACCACTCCGTCAACCCCTTCTTCCTGGTCCCCCACCCCTCCAACAACCAGTCGCCAGACCCCTCAGAGAACTGAAATACAATTATCAGGATGCACAGCATGCACACAGGACAGAGCCGCACACCAGCCCAGTCCAGGCCCGCACCTGATGCCCCCAACCCCCGACAAGCACGCAAGCCAATCACAACCTACAGGTGAGCCAACCAACACTACCCCGCTGCCAATCTAACTAGCCAAGTAATGCGCTGCACAGGAGAACTCTAGTGCGATTCAACCAAACTAAATCAGGCATGTGTGAAAGCACCCTAAGTCCTGGCTCTAGACTAAAGGATTTTGCAGTCGAGGCCCCTCAGTTCTGGAACTCCCTACCTGAGAACGTGAGGCTGCAAGCCTCTCAGGATCTGTGTCATCTTTGAAATCACTTCAGAAAAGATTTCTCCAATCAATTTCTCCAATCAGAAACAAGGTAGAGTGATGACACTTAATCTGCACATGCTCAATAGGATTCTCTCTCTGCCTGTGGAACAGGACAGGAGCATTTCACCTCAGCAGAAGTTTTAAACAAAATACTGATTTTGAGGTATGAAAGTAACTTTTTGGATGTCTGAAGTTTAGGTGACTGCAAATCTAAACTTGCACACATTTTATCTCTAGGTTATTGATTAACAATTAACACTAACAAACTATGCTTATATAGTGGCTAGCGGGCATACAAGATTTTATCATGGCTGCAAATTCGGGGGGAAACACGGCCACACGGCCCAATGTAAGCAGCTTGTTGGTCTGTTTTCAAAATAAGCATATTTCACTAAATATAAATGTAAAACCATATTAAAATGTGCATTAAAAGAAATGGATTTGTTCTAGTATAAACAAACCACCAATTAACATAGGCCAACATTCTTTGTATAAAATAGTGTGTTTTATGTGTTTAACAGAAAGTGTGAATATTATATAGGCCTAAGTCTGCAAAAGTTCCTTTCCTTGTCAGTTTGTCTTTATGGTGGACTTAAAGTAGTTGATGGTATAAGACCCTGCGAAAGCAAAGAGAATGACTAGTTCACTTGTAAATTTTATGAAGTTAGAACAGAGTGAGCCTGACATCTGAAATAATTTGAACCATTTAAAAACTCTTATGTAACATTATTAGCTGTAAAGTCATTACTTTGAGGTAGCCTAGGCTTTTACTTGAGATGCAGTGGGCTTATTTTTCAGTGTTACAATTGCCCCCATACACTCTGACTTGTTGCATTTAATTAAATATTTTAGTCTTGTTCTTATAAGTGAAAATATCAGTTGTATTATTAATTAGTGCACATATATGCGTTTCTTGTATCAAAAGATGACTAGTGTATCTCAAGTAGTTTCTGAGTTATTAAGGAAAATTTAAAATGTTACAATTGCCTCCCCTACTCTTTATTTTTAACTATGTATGTAACTTTGATTGAAGTGCTGTGTAAATAAAGTTTATTATTATCATTATTATAATACACTGCTCAAAAAAAATAAAGGGAACACTAAAATAACTCATCCTAGATCTGAATGAATGAAATAATCTCATTAAATACTCCTTTCTTTACATAGTTGAATGTGCTGACAACAAAATCACACAAATTATCAATGGAAATCAAATTTATCAACCCATGGAGGTCTGGATTTGGAGTCACACTCAAAATCGAAGTGGAAAACCACACTACAGGCCGATCCAACTTGTCCTTAAAACAAGTCAAAATGAGGCTCAGTAGTGTGTGTGGCCTCCACTTGTCTGTATGACCCCCTACAATGCCTGGGCTCCTGATGAGGTGGCGGATGGTCTCCTGAGGGATCTCCTCCCAGACCTGGACTAAAGCATCCGCCAACTCCTGGACAGTCTGTGGTGCAACGTGGCGTTGGTGGATGGAGCGAGACATGATGTCCCAGATGTGCTCAATTGGATTCAGGTCTGGGGAACAGACGGGCCGGTCCATAGCATCAATGCCTTCTTCTTGCAGGAACTGCTGACACACTCCAGCCACATGAGGTCTAGCATTGTCTTACATTAGGAGGAACCCAGGGCCAACCGCACCAGCATATGGTCTCACAAGGGGTCCGAGGATCTCATCTCGGGACCTAATGGCAGTCAGGCTACCTCTGGCGAGCACATGGAGGGCTGTGCGGCCCCCCAAAGAAATGCCACCCCACACCATTACTGACCCACCGCCAACCGGTCATGCTGGAGGATGTTGCAGGCAGCAGAACATTCTCCACGGCGTCTCCAGACTCTGTCACATCTGTCACATGTGCTCAGTTTGAACCTGCTTTCATCTGTGAAGAGCACAGTGAAGTGCCATCCTGGATGAGCTGCACTACCTGAGCCACTTGTGTGGGTTGTAGACTCCGTCTCATGCTACCACTAGAGTGAAAGCACCGCCAGCATTCAAAAGTGACCAAAACATCAGCCAGGAAGCATAAGAACTGAGACGTGGTCTGTGGTCACCACCTGCAGAACCACTCCTTTATTGGGGGTGTCTTGCTAATTGCCTATAATTTCCACCTGTTGTCTTTTCCATTTGCACAACAGCATATGAAATTGTCAATCAGTGTTGCTTCCTAAGTGGACAGTTTGATTTCACAGGAGTGTGATTGACTTGAGCAGTGTATATCCTACCCTCTGACAAGTGCCATGCTAACAAGAAAATCAGTGTTATTCACTTCACCTGTCAGTGTTCATAATGATGTAGCTGATCAGTATATGTGTCCTCTGAATGGAACTGAAATGACTCAATCCTGAATTAAGGTTTTGAATTGTGTTCACTGTGCAGCTGATCAAGTCATTACTTTAAGATTTTAGCAGTTTATCTTCCAGAAATGCAGTTTGTAGTTTCCAAAGTGTCCCCTGCAGAAAGCCAAGGTATTTAAAGAAGCAGTCTGACAGTTTGGGAAATCTGCTTGTTCTTGTTGGATCTCAGCTAATAATGAGCTAAAGGTTAAAAAGGGGAAACATACAGTAGACTTTACTAACCTCTACTGAAACATGTTGGTCTGATCTGTTGTGACTGTCCCTGTCACACTTTATCATTTCTGCCCCAAATTCTTATCTAAAAAAGTCTGAAAACTTCAGAAAGTGCAGGATGCCTCCCTGGTAACAGCAGGTTGGGCTTTATGTTCATATAGACAACAGAGATTTGTCAACCAGCAGAGATTTGTTGAACCTTCATTTGTCAGCTTTTAATTCACTGAGTTGCTCAAAGACAAACATTCACAGTTTGGTCTACAAACTGATTTTTATTGGATTTCCAGAAAATGTACAATTTCATAGAAACTGACATAAACTGTGGTTTAAGATTTTCTCCAGATTGCCAAAAACACAACAGCTGCTGCAAAACAGCTGCTCTGAATCCCATCCTAAACAGCAGCATGCCTACCACTAAAACAGCAGAAATTACACTTAAAAAGTACAAAGTGCTAAAGACGTGTTGAGATGCTCTCCCTGTGTTAAACATCCAAACAACAGTCCAAATAAAGATTTAGGAAGAAGACAGCGAGGCGGCTAGAATGAGCTCAGTTCATCTAAAATAATATCTGCTTTGCTTCTGGGATTAAAGGAGAATAATGACAGACATCAACTTCCAGCTCCAAACTAATAAAACACATTTTATTTCCATGTGTTGAAGCCGTCACAGCGAACCAGAGCAAGTTGACCAAAACATTTCCCAGCAGCCACTTCTCCCACAGCAGAGTCCAAACAGTGCTTCCTGTTCTCTACAGTTAGGGGTCTTATTGGAAATGGTCTCAGTAGATGACAGGATCTGTCTCGTCTCTATCCTTTCTATTGGCCTCCATTTCTCCTCCTGTTTCCTCCCCTTTCTCTCTCTCCCTCTTTCTCTGCCTACATGAAGCTGACTGTGGAAATGTTGTCATCATTCATACTGATGAACTGCTGATATCATTGCTGTCCATTCTGCAGCAACACACAGAGGCCAAAATCAAAATAAAGTGTAGTTCAAGTTATTTTAAAGTAAACTTAAGTAACGTTCAAGTATATTTCCCAAGTATACTTTACATACTAAGTATACTTAGATCATAGTACTAGTAGCATACTTGTAAGTGTACTAATTTAATACTTCTTGGACTAAATTGGCCCACTTTTTAGTATATAAAAGTATACTTTTAAGTATACGTGTAAGAGTGGTAAACTTTGAGTTCACAACTAGTTTACATCCAAGTTTTATTTTGTACTGCAGTTGTACTACAAGTGAACTAGATATACTGCTAGTTTACTAGTTATATACTTCTAGCCTGGATTTGTAGTTTATGAAAGTACAGTTTTACGTATACTACTCAGTAAACTACTAGTTTAATAATTTTTATACTAAGTGTACTTGTAAGTTTTCTTTCAGTGAACTTAACATCATACTTATAGTTTACTATTTATATATTATTTTTGTGCTGTATACTACTAGACTACTACTTACATATTAGTATTATACTTGAAATATACCTTTTACTGTACTTTATGTACACTTGATGTTAACTCACTCTACCAGTGGACTACACATACAAATATTCACAAGACAAACTCAGGAGTCAAAATAGTCATTTACTTTATAAATCAAAGTTTTCAAACAAATATTGTCCAGTTCAAACAAAGGATAACACAGTACGAACACATAGCTAGCTACCCACAAACAGGTTGTACTTCTTTAGTTTCTGCATTTAAAGTATACTACTAAGTTTCCAATTAGCTTATAGTATTTATACTTGAAATAAACCATTAACTGTACTTTAAGCATGCAGACTTGATGTTAACTTGCATGTACACAACCAGCGAACTATACATGAACACAAGGTAAAACTCGGGAATGAAAATAGTTTTTTTCTCTACAAATCAAAGTTTTAAACAAATATTGTTTTGGATGTCCAGTTCAACAAACAGTATAAACACACATGTAGGGTCACTAGCTCCCCACAAAGAGGTTGTACTCCTCTAGTTTGTGCCCTGTTAAATGGCAGAGGAACCACAAAACTAAATGTTCTTTTCAACATGGAACACTACAGTCATTTTGGAAAAAGAACTGTATGAGTAATGCTTGGGAATTTATTTTTAATGAAATTTTCCTTTAATTAAATGCACTCACCAACTATAGCTTCAAGTTTTGTGTTATTAAGTTGTGGCTTGGATTCCATGTCTTTGTGTGCCCCAGACTGTCTCCCCGTCAAACTTGAATGGGACAGTGTTTCCCTGCCGTAGACAAGCACAGCAAGGTCCCCTATGTAGACCGATGGATTTGCAGTCCGCAGACAGTTAAGCTTTCGTCTAGGGACTTTGACATCAGAGCCTGGCACAAGAGACACCTGCAAAATAACAGAGTGATCACTTAGATTGTAACTGGTCTAACATTGTTTTTACACAACAAAGTTATGAAAATACAATCATACACATTCCCCGGGAAATCTATGTATTCATCAACACTGCAGTGTGCATATTAACCAAGTTATTATTCCCTGACAAGACAGGAAATCTGGGAGGTGTTTTATTTCCCAATAAAAAACATGAATTAGAGTGCAAAATGCTACTGTGCCACGCAAGGGAGAACCTTGCCACATGGCTGTGTAGTGTCTCCATTGACATTAACCTTTCCAGTGGGAAAAGTGGGAATACCTCCTTAGTTTCCTGTCTGGTTAGGCAATACATAATAACCAGTTAACATGCACATTTACTACACAGTTGAATATGTAGATTTTCCAGGTAATGTGTATAGTCACTGCCAAGTCGTTATAGATTTACCGACAAATTTTATAATCAACATATTGACACATGGACTGTGACATATCTATGTATGAGATTTAGTTACCATATCAGACACCACTTCAGGAGAAACGCATGCAGAAGCTGGTGAGTCTACAGATGCTGTTGGTGTTGACCAGTTGGATGCAGAAGTTGAGGTCTGGTGTGTGACTTTTTCAATTACTTCTTTCAACTTTGTTACTACTACCGGAAGCTCTGTTAAAAGAATGAAGATATAAATGATTATAAGTCCAGGGTGCAAAAGCTTAGATTGTCTGCAGGTTTCAGCAAGATTAATATAAGACATGTTAAGAGTTTTTTATGGCATCTGATTATATTTAATAAATTTTTTCGAAGGCTTTCACTAATATTTAATGAACCAAGGAAACCTTCCAATTTATATGACTTAGTGGATACTGGGGGAATGTTGTCAGCGTTCATTAGGCAATTGGTCCAAATTGACTGGCAATCTTTAATGTCACTGTCTTTAAGTTAAGTGTACGAAACTGCCATTTTCAGGCTTTGACTTTTAGTGATGCAAAGATTTTTTTATTTTTCTATCTGGCCGGTATTCTTTGGTTGCTTTGAAATCAACAAACACGTACCCATTTAACTCCATTACATTAGGATGATGGTTGCCAAGTAATCAGGAGGAAATAGAAAGAAATATATTTATTATTTTCATTGTGGGTATATTGTTCCTTTAAAAATTTCATGTTGCTTTATTTTGATGCTCGCTTAGCCACCAGCTCCTTCTTCAGGTCTTCAATCAATTGCGGTACCTGGAGGGCAAAACAACAGACCAACACAACGGCTCACGCCGCGACTCCCCCTTAGAGACTCCGCAAAAGCAGTTACATTTATTTGGATCATCTCTTAACTCAACTCAAAAAGAAAGCTACGAACACAAACTGCAAGTATTGGGCACTTCCAATCCATGTTCCAGCATCCGCTGCCATATTTCTATCGTTAAAAAGCGCCAGGTCCCTGCTGCCGCTCGACTGCGGTAATGTTTTCGTTTACATTGTGGGGAATCCCTCACCTAACACAGCTCGGGCTTGTGTTTTCCTCGATTTGTGCATCAGAAAGTACAACAACCATCCAGCATTTTGGCAACGCAAAAGTGAAAAACTCATAGTAACAGTGCATCACTTGCTTCCTGGTTGGCAGGCAGTGAAAAATAACGTCAGTTTTGCTCTCCAAGGGAGCGTTTTTCATGAAATGTGACATCACTTGAAAACTATGAATAGCATGTATGTGCAATAACAGTGATTCTAAAAACAAACAAAGAGAGATTTGAGGCTAATATTGGCTAATTATTGTTTAAATTCTGAGGGTTTAAAGGTTGTGATGATGTACCCCCCCATCAATAAATATCAGTTAAACAAGAATCACAAATGTTTATTTATCAGAAATGGTGAAATACTTCTAGTTTTAAATCAAATATTACCACATTTACAAACTTTCATAACTATCATAAAGCATCTACCATAAAGAAATCATAAAAGTGAAAAAAACAAATGGCATTACTTGTAATTAGTGACATAAAAATGGCAAACTAAGATGCTAAACCTTGATTACATTTAAATATGCTTTTGCTTTTCAGTTTAAGTTTTCTTCACATCAATATTGAGTAAGGAAACTAACTTAACTTACCTGTTTTGTTGGCCTTTCGTCCTCCTCTTCCACATCCTTCATCCACCTACTGTTTGGCTTTGTCTTCCTCTTGAGTGTTTGGTTCCAGATGTCTTCACCCTTTATGAATTCCTCCCTCTTCTTGCAAAGGTCACTGTAGTTGTCTGTGAAAAGAGTTTGTGTAAATTACACTGAGCAAATTAAAATCCCGACTGGGTCTTTGGGCTATGTCTTTAAGCTCTGCCTATAATTAAATTAACATTATCCACAATTTTAAATTATTAGTATCCAAAAACACAAAACAAACCCAGTTATGCTAATCCTTGAAGTTAACCATTAACATTAAGCTAGGTGACAGATTAAGTGCTAGCAAACTTACCCCCGAGCATTAACAACTTAGCAGGAAAAAAGGCCGGACCATCTTTCTTTTTTCTGCCTTTGTTCCACTTAACATTTATCCATCCATCTTCATCCTCCAGTTTGGGGCACTCTGAGACCATTTTTGAAGATTTTTGCTGGTCTTCAACACTCATCCAATCAATTTTTCCAACTTCCACGGTTTTGTCCTTGAAATAATATATCGCAAATGCCATCGTGGAGGATAATTAATGTTATCACTGACAATTATGTTTGTTTTTGGCAACCGCGACCGTTAGTTAACATCAAAGATGCTGTACCGTCGGGTGAGATGCGCGCGAACCACAGCTCTTTGACGCAAACGACCCAAACGGTGCAAACGGATCGCACGGCCTGCTATCGCGAGAGGTGCGCGACTGCATCGAAAAGCATGTTGGGATTAAGCGGGAGATTTAGCTTGCTTCTGTAGTTGGCTAACGTTACCTCATTTTTATATGGCTACCTCTCGGTCCAGTTTGACGTTAACAGCAGATGTTTTTAGCCGTGCACAACACGCGAATTAATGGCAAAACATCTAGGACCTTACAAAAGATACTTGCGCGGCACAGACGCAGTACCAAGGAGAACTAAGATGGATTGCAAAGGTAAGTTACTTTGGACCACTTTTATTATAAATCAGATTACACAGGACAGTTGTAAATTACTGCTGGTCTTGCGCTAATCTATCAAGATGAGGCTTCATTTTAAATGTATGCATAATGAAGTGTCTACAAACAGTAACGTTACAAATAGCTATATGACTAAAACGTCTCTTTGTCTCTCAAATGCAGAGAAGCCAAGAAGATGGCAGTTCAAGTTCAAATAATGAGGATGGTGATGACAGTTACCTAAATGTGGTCAGTATGAATGATGATCAGGCTGACACTGCAACTAATATTGTCATTGTCGATGAATCATTTCAATGTTAAAGTAATGACAAACACCCACCAGAAGTTCCCAGTGCCTATAATGATCTCTTCAAATAGCTTCCTGAATCAGATCAGCAGCCAGAAAAGGCTTTTACATTTTTTTAATATTATAATATATGAAAGAAGGGAAAGCAAATAATTCGTAGTATTTGTGTAGCTATAACCAGCTAATGTTTGGTATTTTTACTTTATAAATGAATAAAACTAATAATTTATTATCTAGGTTAGAATTAAATTTCCTGCTGATCAAAATTGGATTTTTTTCAGACCTAGCTACCTCATTAAATAAATATAGACATATTTATAAGCATTCCACTTTTGTCCTCAAGTTGTCAAACAGATGTTTACCATTATTCTCATATCACAGTTTCCTGCACATAAACAGTAATATCTAATATCTATTAATTGTGGTACAAGACAAGCCTGTCATTTCTTGAAATGTTCCTTGGCATTTTACCCTTCATGTTTTTTCCTTTGTTAACCTTTAGAACAACAATAAAGGAGATGGAGTAAACACAGAAGATGACATGAGGAATGCATCCAACAGTGAAGATGAAGAGGATGAAGTAGACAATGAAGACTTTTCCACAACTGGGCTGTTGGGTACTGATATTCAAGAGGTAAATACATAATTACACAGTTTTAGCCCCACTGGTTATTATGTGTTCTTTCCAACCTATTGCTCCAAGGCGACAATGCTGGGCCGACTGCAAATTGGTGAGCACATTCATGCTTCTCAGAGGATGTACCCTGTCTATGTTGACATTATTACTTTTTGTCCAGTGCCACCCTAACTCCATTCTCCCACTCCTGGCATTCTCCTAATATGCACCAAGCCAGTGGCAGCAGAGGACCTGCACAAATTCAATGAGATTATTTTATTCATCAAATTATTTTTTTTATACTTTTGTTAACTTTCAGAACGACAGTGAGGATGACCAAATAAACACAGAAGATGACTTGAATTTTGCTTCCAACAGTGAAAACAAAGATTATGAAGTGGACAATGAAAACTCCTCCACAAGTAGCCTGTTGGATACTGACATTGAAGAGGTAAATACACAAATGTGCATTGCAGAGTTTTTATCTTTACTAAATAAATGCCTACCCTTTAAATTAAGTCTTTCAAGTCATCTTTTTACGTTGTTAACCTGCAGAACGAGCATGAACTATCAGATTCCAAAGCAAACATGCTTGATGCTGCAAGGAGTGAAGATGAAAACGATGTGGACAGTGAAGATTTGATGGAGGGCAACACTAGTGGAGAAAACACATCTGAATTTTCTGAGGTATGTAGTAAGTGGTTCAATGACATGGTGTTAGTAGTTAGTGTAACAGCTTATGTAAAAAGTCCGGTTCATGAAATGAGTGCATTAATAGTCAATATAAAATAGCTATGGGCTAGCTATTTCCCATGGATAGATAGAAAGCTATTTGCTCTGTCTAAATCACCTAGAAATCATGTTTTAGGATTTTGTTACATTATTTGACACCTTATTTTATAGTTGTGTGAGGTAGAGTTGAGGAACCAGGAAGTAGTGCAAGGCTCTCTATTCTATTTTAAATATAACACTGTGTGTAAATGTGGAATTCAGTAGGGCTGGTTCCAAATACTCGACCGTTCAACATTCGAGTTTTTTTTCCACGCGCCTGATCTCCACTGACAGCAGTGAACGTAACACTCCAGCTCACATCAAAGGGAAAACAATGAAGCCCTTAGCTTTGTGGGAGCACTTTAAACTGAGTGATGACAGCAGTTGTATGGAAGAGAACTAGTAAGGATATTTCGCCACCATTAGGACTGATGTCACATCATGTATGGGTAATTAGGCTCTACAAAAGTTTAACGTATAGGTACACACACAGATAGCTAAGAGGGCTGGTCAATAAAACTATAGTTATCGCAATGTACTTTTTCAATAACAATATAACAAATGTTCATTTTGTTTACTTAAATCATAAACGAATTAGGACTTATTTTTTTATTAAGATGTTTATTTTGTTAAAGAAAAAGGACTGAGCTTTGAGCTTTGGTTGTTTGTCTATGTGTGGCCCTGCAATGGACTGGCGACCTGTCCAGGGTGTACCCCGCCTTTCGCCCAATGTCAGCGGGGATTGGCTTCCCCCTGTGACCCTGTACGCAGGATAAGTGGTTGATGATGGATGGATGGATGGTTCTACCTCAGAATTGTAAATTGATCCACTGTCTGGCCTCGTGTTGACCATAAAGAAGAGTTTAAACCACAATTAACCATTAGGTTTCTTCAACTTTCACTCAGGAGCACAAATCAAAAGAAACAACGATTTGATACTTACCGTGATAATTAGCGATATTGAAAGATATGCAACTTTTTATATGTAACATTTTTGTCCATATCGTCCAGCCCTAGTAGCTACTCTTTCTTTTGGGATTGCAGCTTGATAGGATATGTTGAAAGTATTATCAGTTTTGTTATAATCCATGGCAAGCATTTCAAGAAAATTACATATGCTAAAATTAAACACAGTGTGCTAGACTGATAGTCCTGATTCGCTCTCTCTTTTCTCTCTCTCTCTCTCTCGGTCAGTGAAGACACAGCAGATACTGGTGACAAGCCCTTGTATCCTGGTGCACCTCTTTCAAAAGGGGAAA
This sequence comes from Micropterus salmoides, assembly GCF_014851395.1. Classification (NCBI taxonomy): domain Eukaryota; kingdom Metazoa; phylum Chordata; class Actinopteri; order Centrarchiformes; family Centrarchidae; genus Micropterus; species Micropterus salmoides. Next base: position 7,140,619 of record NW_024041150.1, read on the forward strand.
GTGTATTGATGCTGATGTCCTATCTGTTACGGCACAATTTAACCGGCGAGGCACTTACACACTTACTAGACATGATAAACATAATGTTTCCAGGTCTGATCTCATCTTCACATTACATTTTCCACAAAGAATTTGGAAGTTCATCTAAATTTGAAATTCACTTTTATTGTGAAAGCTGTTTTAAATACTTTGGCATTAGCACAGACTGTCCCTCCCAATGTGACTCTTGCAACACAGTATTTGATGAATATATTGTGTTGCCCCTGTATGCACAGATTAAGCAACTTCTGCAAGAGCATGGTGTCAGTCTTAATGAAAAAACTAGAACATTTGGGGTCCTCTCTGACATACAGTCTGGTGAAGAGTATCAAAATTTGAGATGACTTGACGCTTATTTGGAATTGTGATGGCGCACCAGTGTTTAAAAGTTCTAAATGCAGCATTTGGCCAATTCAGTGTCAGGTAATTGAACTGGGACCAGAAGTGAGGAAAAAGCATATTCTGATGTCAGCATTATGGTTTCGTCCATTGCTTCGAAACACAAAGCAGTTTAATGGCTTTTACGGCTGTGACTTTTGCTATCACAAAGGTGGTAAATCCTATCCGTATGATCGACCTGAACCCCCACTTCGAAAGGAGAGAGATCATTTCAGTCATGCAATGTAAGCTACAGTGAATGAGCCAGTGTTTGGAGTCAAAGGGCCATCTCCTTTAATGAAGCTTTGTCACTTCCAAATGATCAATGGTTTCATTCCTGAATATCAACACAATGTGTGCCTTGGAGTCACTCGGCAACTGACTACGTTGTGGTTTGATACAACAAACAGTGAAACCCCCTGGTACATTGGCAAACAAAGTGAAGAGGTTGATTTGCGACTTGTAAAAATAAAACCTCCTGTTGAGATAACTAGGACACCAAGGTCAGTGAGTGAAAGGAAGTTCTGGAAAGCGGCCGATTGGCGAGCATTTCTACTCTTTTATGCTCTGCCTGTACTGAAAGGCATACAGATTTTGGAATCATTTGTTCCTATTGGTGTTTGGCATATATACATTACTACAGGATAAGATCAAGACTAGAAGCATCCTGATGTCAGAACTGGCTCTTAAAAAATTTGTCATTGAATTTCAAAGACTATACGGGAAAGACCACATGACTTTCAACATACACTTGCTCACACACATCACACAGTGTGAAACACTGGGGTCCATTATGGGCAACACCAAGCTTTTGAATCCAATATGGGGACTCTATTGAAGTATTTTCATGGATCACAGTATGTTCCTTCACAAATAGCTCGAAAATTTCTGTTGTGGAGAGAATAGAAAAGGCAAAGCATACTATCAAAAGTGCAAAGGTTCAATCATTTGTTGAAAAACTTTATTTTAATAAGAGAAGAACAGAAAAATGTGAAGTACTAAATGAAAGTGTCATGGGTTTTGGGCATCCCCCTTTGCAAGAAAATATCACAGCTTCATATAGGCTTGCCATTACTCAGTTATGTGGAAATCTAAGTTACTGCTTCTGGTCCTACAACCGTTTTTTTGGTTGATGGAGTTCTGTATCACAGTCATAAGTATGACAGACTAAAGAAAAGATACAACAGTGCTGCATGCTTGAATGATGGAACATTGTGTTTAATTAACAACTTAGTCATTTTTAAACAAAAGTGTACACATCAAAGCCCTGCATCTTGTGCATGTACCAAACATTGCTGTGTTTTAGTTGAGGTACTTGCTCAATCCAGCAGACCTTTATGTAAAGATTCACAAATAAATACTTTCATAAATGAGGTAAAGAAGACTGGAAACTTCAGTGCCATCTGGCCTGATATGATAACAATGAAATGCATTGTTGTCGAAATAGTTGAGAAAATGTACATTATACCTTTGCCAAATCCATATGAACGTGACTAAACGAGTCATGAGTCATATTCAGTGTTGTAGCCAATGATTTATGTGGGCCTAGTACATAATGAGATGATGTTTTGTGATGATATTTTCAAAACTACTTTAACCAACTTTAAAACTACATGTACTGTGAGTATATAATGAACTGGTAATGGTGTATGGCTCCTTTCACACCATGAACAAAATTGTCATTAAAATCGGCCAAATATTTATCTGTTTCTGTGTGGGTTAATAACACTACATAAAAGATTAGGTTCAGTTCCACCTCTGCACTAAGCACTTACTCTAAGCGATTCCACCCCAAAGCTGACCTGTTACCATGAACTTGAGCATGTTAGTTTAAAAGATGGTGTGTAAAACATTTGCTGGAGTATTACCTCAAAGAAGCCCATTTCATGTGAAAATTATTTAATAAGGTTACAAGAGTAAACACAAGTACAAGCCAAGTACACTTAAACTTTCAGTATTCAGAAAGAATACTTTTCTTTAGTATATCTTGATCAAATGATTAAGTACAAGTATATGCCAAATATACTTAGACTTTTCTGTATACTTGTCAGTATAAGCCAAATATACTTAAGTATAATTTTGTTAAGTATATATCTGAAAAGTATATTGAAAGTAGACTGAAAGCACACTCTCTCATTTTTAGTTTAAAACAAGTATTCTAATAGCACACTTGAATAAACTTATTTTTCGTAAGGAGAGGCCAAAAGCTTGTCTATGAACCCTTTCCTCATGAAGACATACAGGAACAAGTCTGCAAGAGGACTGAACCTAAGAAATGTTAGAGACAGAAGGATGAGTCTGAAGTCTACCAATCCGTCAGTGTATTCTTTCAAGAACCAAATGATGCTGGGCAGGAACAGCAGCGTGTAAATAAGCAGCACCAGAACCAAAATTCCCACAATTCGTCGTTTTTCATCAGAGGGGACCGAGATGGTAGCAGACAGGGCTTTGAGGGTCCCAACCAGGAAGAATATTAACAGAGGGAAGGGAAGGAGGAAGAGGAGGGCGGTAAAGAGTATGTATGTGTCATCAGTGAAATAGACACAGACAGCACAGACAGCAGAAAGGACCCAGACCAGGACACAGACCACCACAGAGGTCTTGATGGTTCTTCTGAAGCGGTACCACAGTGGGTGGGCGATGACCAAATACCTGTAATACAAGATGGACACAAAGTCTTTGAGGAGCTTCAGAGTTATAAACTAATATAATGTTCAGACACAGAAGGAGCTCCACACATACTGGATAGACAGACAAATACCTTTCCAGGGAGATGCAGACCATGAAGTAAACACTGGCAATCAGAGCAGAGATGTAAATAAATAAGATTATCTTTATATTCCAATCCACATTTGGTGCCACCTCAACGATCATGTAGCAGAACTGAATCAGGTCAGAAATGAGGAGGTTGATGAGGTAGATGGGAGCAACATGATCACTTCTCACCTGCAGGAAAACATTGGTAAAAGTCAACAAGCAGTTGGAAACATGTTGTGAAGTCCACCTCCTCCCAAATCTGTCATCTTGCTCTGCCCAGCAGCTGCTGTCAGAGCCATTTCTGACTTTTTCATCCAACAGAAATCTCAGATATGACCCACTGGCCAATCAGTGCAGGAACAAGACTAAGGGCCAGATTTCCTGCAGCTTCTGCAGCAGTTTTTCAGCCACAGATATGAAGCGTTCTGGCTCAAACACATGAGCTGGATTTATCCAGACCGGAGTCGCAGTTTGAGGCTCATGTTTGTGTTTGCAAGGTGAGAATCTCTCCTCCTTGAATCTGCATCTCAGGGAGGATTGCACAAATAAAATCAGGACAGAGATGGGACCAAACAGGAGAGACTACCCTAAAACATGGAGATTAGACTAAGGACTAAGACAGACCATAATGAGAAAATAGAGAAGTACACCGAGAAGGAAAACACTACACATGAACTAAAGCACAGGAACAAGAACTAAGATGAGCGATAAGACAGTTGCAAAGAAAACTTAAAGCGAATGAGCATAAATAATAAACTAGACTACAAAACTCCAAACCATGACAATATCAAATAAACACAGGAAAAACAACAGCACAAAACCAAATCCTAACACCAGCTCGTTTGTAGTCCAGCCCTTCACTTCCTTTACTTGTGACGTCACAATGAAAACGCGTCATAAAGCTCGCCAAGCGGCTAGCGGGGTCAGACACGCCCTCAAACCAAGCTAGACTGAGCGGAGGACCTTTGGCCCGACTCACCTTTGTTTGGGTTTCCGTTGTAGAAATGTTGCACCTGTACCTGCTTCCAGGTACTTTCTTTCATATCACCTCACCTCTGTTGAGGTTCCAAGCGAGCTGAGGGAAACTAATGTAACGTGAAAACACGACAGACTGCTGATTGGTCAGACAGAATACTCACTATTCACTGCATCATCATTGCTGCGCCAGACAGAGGCAACAGAAAGTTTTATATTTTACAGTTTTCGTATGTAATTTCATCACTAAATCCACTTCTGAGAAGTTTTGAGGTGAGAAATCAGCTGTGTAGATTTCGAATATTGACAGTTTCACGAGAAGTGATGGCGGAACAAAAATGTGCTTGAATATTTCGGAGTTGAGGAGCTCTGCGAGTGGCTGCGGGGGAAGCCTGATGTGACCCGCGGGAGGAGCGTGTGAGGCCGGCCAGCCGCCCGCTCACAGAGCCCTCTGGTACGTTGAGTGTCAATCAACATTAACACACGTGAAAATCAAAACTCAACGCTAAAATTTATTCTTTTTGTTCATGAAGTCACCTGTCTGTTACTAGGAAAATCTGTGGATCTGTAGGTAAGTCATGATCTTTTACCTAATTATTATATTTATTTTATTCATGTCATCACTGCAGTGTCACATCTGTCTGCTTAACGCGTGTGTCAGGTCTCTCCGCCGTGGCTGCCTGAAGCTTCACTTTCCCTGTCCTCGCGACTGTAACTTCCACTAACCACAAGAAAACAAAAAGGGGAAAAGAGCACGAGTGTTACTTTGTGGCTGTAACAACGCTGTTGACACAATGTCCAGATAACCTGCAGCCCCTGCTGGAGCAGGAGACCCCTACAACGATCAGTATTTAATGTTTAATTAGACTATAATCAAAACTCATGTTAGGTCTAATTTTTGGGACAAACCGGAAAGGGGTCGGGACAACTGCTCGTAATTCGGGACTGTCCCGGATTTTTCGGGACGTCTGGTGACCCTACTTAAGAGCTGGTGTGTCGCATTGAACATTACGTTGCAGCAGTTGTGTGTGGCGTTGCTATGACGACCTGCTACGTACTATCTCTGGGTTCTACCTGCAATGGAAAACGGAGCAGGGCCGAGTAGAGTCGAGTCTATCGATTTGCACTATGGTAGCATTTTTCGGCAGGCTAGCATAGATCGAAACACTGGCAACAGTTCAACGTTTAGTCCTGATGGTAAGATGTGGAACAATGATGTTGTGGACTTGAGAGTAACTTCTACCATCTGCTAGCTTACGGTCTCAGTCTGAAGCGGCTTTGATTTGGATCACATTACCTTGTTTCTTACGACCCGCCCTTCTCCGCATGTGCAACTCCCAACAAAGATTTTGTACAAGTAAGATGCATCACTCTGTAGCTCAAGAGCGGAGCGTACAACACACAGGGTGAAAAGAGGAGAAAATATGGTGGTTTTTGAAAATTAAACCATGTAAACCTGTTCTGGTATAACCCCTAAATAAGATTTTGAACCTGAAAATGAGCAGAATACCACATCTTTAAGCTCAACAGTTTAAGAGAAGGCTGGAATGGAGTCACACATGGAAACTGCATGTGTTTAGGGTCCAATCAGCTTCATGGACATTTAAATTCTGGAGTCAATTATTCCTGTCAGGTTATAGATCATTCCAAGCCTTTGTCCCTGACACCTAGCCCCCAAACCAGATCCAGATCCTTTACAGACAGACAGACTGTAGGACAGACACACCACACAGACAGGAAATAAATAACTCTCAGTCAGAATGTACATACCATAGAATAAAGAGCATAGATGGCCACCAGGGTCAGAGGAAGGCCGACAGCAACGACTATGTAGGTCACCACATGTATCACGTTGGGCTCAAAGTAGTTGGAGGTGATGTTGTTGTAATCGTAGCTTTGGTCCTGTGAGGTGCTGTTAATGTTGAGCCCTTCCATTCTTCAGAGTGAAACCTGTTTGAGAGATCAGGTTATTAAAGGGAGCAGGTTTTTAATATCTACCTAACATTGTTCAGTGACATCACTAAAGCTGTGAGGTGAAGTTCACACAAACACAGTGTACCTATAGTTTACCCACAATCATATCAAATCACAAACTGCTGTCTTTCACTTTTTCAGTTTGTTACATGTAACATTTATTTAGTCAAATAAGAACAACAAGTATGTTTAGAACTGATTGAGAAACACTGATTCTTCTTATTTCACTGAATGTTTTAAATATTGAGTCATTAACTGACTGTAACTCGTCTCCTCCTGAGACTTTTCATCAACAATCATAAAATCCTGAAAGACATTACTATAACAATAGACATAATAAATAATAATAATAATAATAATGATGGTGATAAGAATTTGTACAAAGATAAAGACACAAAATCCTTTGTAAGCATGTTCTACATATCTGGACTTATTTATAGGTTTAATTCTAAATTGTTCATGCTGTCTCTCATTTTCATTATTCTTTCTTTACCCATTTTATTTAAATTAAATTAAATTTTATTTATATAGCGCCAAATCACATCAACAGTTATCTCAGAGCGCTTTTCATAAAAGAGCAGGTCTAGACCGTACTCTGTGATGATATTACAGAAACCCAACAGTTCCCTCCGAATGAATTTAAAATACTAGTAATAGTGTTTTAAGGTAAGAGAGTAAAAAAACAGAGGAAATCAACCCTAACTGTTTTAACCTCAGTATTCTGTCCACCTACAGTCTAAAGCTGTCTGCTTGTTCATTTATCTGTTTAATTCGCTCTATAGAAGAAAAAAGGAATCTGACTAAATGTACCTGGAAAAGCTGCCAGACCACCTGAATGAGTTCCTCCTACAGAGCCCGATGTTTTGTCCTCTGCAGCCAAACCTCAAACATGGCCAGTGACAACATGCAGCAGGGTGACGATGATATATTGCTGCTCTTCTGAGACAAGGGAGTGTCTTATCCATACATTCTCTCATGAGAGGCTCCTTCCTTTGGCATCTGTAACTCCTAAATCTGGGCAAGTTGGGTCAAGTCCACATACTAGGTGTGTTTAACAATATCTCACATCAACACAGAACGAACCACATTGATCAATACCCAAGATATCTCCAAACACAGGACATCAAAATGTGCGATTCAAAGTAGGAGTAGAATATGTGATACATCTAATTAATGACACAACTATAACTTCTTTGAATGCAGCTTAAGGACTCACATGTACAGGCTGCCTGCCAAAGCAACAGGCTGATAATAATCTATATCTGCTCTTCTAAGTAAAATCAATCCATGTAATGCCTGAAATGTTGGCAGGTAGATTGAAGATTAGAGATTCAGGCCATGGAACCAAAACCAGGTGAGGTCAAGGAGGGCCCAAGCCGAAGGGTAGAACCTAAAGGCAAAAAGACACAAATATAGCACTTTACAATTTGTAGTCTGATACATTCAGCTTCCAGGTTGACACCTCTCCCTCCCAATATGGTTAATAAAGGTCCCCAAATGCTAAAAAACTTTGGGTTGCCATCAAGACACAGTGTCATTTAACCATTTAAGGAAAGGAGGCGGATTTCCACTCCCTCAGGATAACCCTTTATTCAATAACCATATCAAACATGAGAGTTTGTTGTTATGCTGGAAGGAGAGAAAACAAGTGGCTGGAACAGCCTAATATCACAGAGAGACCGTCAGGGATTAGCTGTCTATTGTATATGAAACTGTACACATTGAACATGTCATCCCAACAGTTCTTGAGCTTGGGACAGGCCCAGAAAAGATGTCCAAGTGACATCAGACTCACAAACTCACGCTGCCTAAAAAGTGCTCATTGCTTACCTTATTAAGGATTATGTGGGTGGTGATGGTACAGTGGATAAGACGCATGCCTTTGGTGTGAGAGACCCGGGTTCAATTCCCCACTGGGACAAGTCCACCAATGTATCCCTGAGCAAGACACTTAACCAGAGGCGTGCGACCTCTTTTGGGGTAGTTATGTTTCAATATTATTTGTGTGAAGAGATGAGCGATCTATGTGTAATCTGTAAATATAAAACACTTTGCACAAACACAAAATGAAGATTTGTAAACTCATTTAATATTTTGCAAATAGAAAACAAATTCCACAAATAATAAAAATATCTGTGAATATATTAATAGTTTACAAATAAATCAACCACATTTGTGAATATCTTCCTAACATTTACAACTTTCAAACAGGCGTTTGTGAGTCCCACCTGTATTTGTCAATCTCAGTTCTTCACACACGGAGTTTTGAAACAAAGTTTCCGCCGATGGAAAGAAAATCGACTCGTGTCATTCGGCTGTTTTTGGAGACCACGTGATAATGCCTGCTGATGACGTCATTTCCACATTTCAAAGTAAAACAGCCTCCGAACTGTCTGAATGCGCGAGCTTGTTGCTATCGCGAAGGAAATATCAGCTGCTGTTTCCACCAAATGTGAATGCAGGCTGAAATTCAACCGTGTTGTTGTGTCGGGAGAGCAGCGGTGAGTAAGAAATAGTATAATTATATATCAATGTATTAAGCTATGAGCACAGGGAAAGTCCGCTAGCCGCTAGGCTAACGTTAATTTCAGCAGTTTGAAAATGCCACAGGCTCTAGCTAATGATGGTGTTTAGCAAAAGCAAACCAAGACTATGAGCCGAATGTTTGTTAAAGGTTGGTGTGAGCTATGTTCGATGCATGTTAGTGGACTGTACTGAATTTACATTCAATATACTTTTATCTCTAGTATGGCCAAAAGCCGAGTGGACATCGGTGGTAGTTCCTGTCCTGTGGTCAACAGCAGCATCAAGAACAACAACGAAATTAAAGCTGCAAGCAGCGTTGGGCGGGCCCTCGCACTAGTAGCGCGTCCGCGTGTGAGCCGGCCGAGTTGCACATTCTGGAGCTCTGCCGGTGCGGCTGTGAATTTCCTACGCGGTTCCGACGCCGCATGAAGGTGCTATATGTCACTTCCTGTGTCCCCTATGTGGAGCTACATAGCACTTGCCGCTATGAATATAAATCGGTATTGGTGTGTAGATGTCTGCGGGGTGGGAGAGTTATCAAGCACGTAAAGTTTGTTTCAGATGTGAGCATGTACACTGAACAATAATGTACCCAAACAATAAAATAAATTCCTTTTATATTTCCCTGCCTTGTTGTTTATGTGTACATACAGAGGAAGAATGTGAGAACAGCACACATTTCATCGTTACTGTGTGTTAGAGCATGGGAGAACAGTGGATACTTTTAATACAGCCCACACCCCTAATACTGTGTAACTATAACAAGTAGAGAACAGAAGAAAAAGATGTTCTTTCTTTACAACTGTCTGCATAGCTTATTCATATTGTGTAATGAATGAAAATAAATAGGCCTACTAGGCTCCTCTCTACTTTGACATTTAAGATTAGCTTGTTTGATCCACCTTCATACACATGTGACATTACTGTACAACTTGAGAAAGGTGAGTTGTTTTCTGCTCCAGCCTGCCTAAAAGAAAAGCGTTTTGGGGATTAAATGGACTTTATTAGCTGCTGCAGTGCAGGATGAACTCAGAATAGACCCATTTCTCACCTTATTATTCTAAATCATGCAACGAAGAAGAAGAAATGCATAATAAATCCTGGGACAAAATCTGTCCACAAATACTGTACAGCATGTAGTCTGATGATCAAGACTTGTGTTATAGCTGACTTGGGCAGTGAAATGTTTTTTTAATTCATGTGGTCATAGTTGTCCACAACTCAAATCAGAATATAAGAAGAAATGTTTTATACCACCTCAAGAAGGCTTCCTATCAGAAAGGTAGGAAGGTATTTCAAATGTACAACTGCAGTACTTAAATCTAAGTAAAGTAATTTCCCTGACATTTTTGTGTTACTTTACTTTTAATAGACCCATGTAAGAGGTTTTATACTTCCTGTGAGTATAATCCAATCAATCTTATTTTCATACTGTATATCCGTTGTGTAATTTGATAAATTGTGTTGTATGTCGTGCTCGCATCTCAGAGAAGACTCTGACTGCAACATGCGTCTTTGTAAAGAGAGAAACAGACAGAAAAAGTCTCTAACTCTGCCTGTCAGCTCGCTCTGCTCCGTTAAAACTGAATTTACCATACAGAATTGAATACGAGTGCACTCCAGATTTAGCTGCAGCCAGCTGACCGTGTGCTTCTCCCTATACCGCAGTTCTGTGTCCATGCATGCAGCAAACTGAAAGCACTGTCTGTCGGAGCGTCTACGTGAAAAGAGAAGGAAGACATTGCTGGTAGTATTGTCTTCAGAGTTGTTAAACACCTCAGCGCACTGAAGGAAGCCATCTGACTGTGTGAGGGGCAAGATCGTTGATGTCTGCAGGCAGAGTAGGAGCTCTCCTGTCTGACTGGTCCACCAATAGCAGAGAAGATGACCCCTTGAGACACAGCCCCTCCTCATTTGCATAATGAGGCAGAAATGCATACAAAAATTTAAAAAAGACAGGCAGAAATAAATACCATGGGTGAAAATAAATAAGGTAAATAAATACAAAGGAAGAATAAAACAGACAAAAATATTAAAACACACACATAAATAAATACATTAAAAAATTAGTAATAAATAAAGTTGAATAAACAAATAAGGTAATTATAACAAAGGTGAATAAGTAAAGGCACTAATTAAAATATATACATTTATGTCTCCTTGTATAATTTAATTACTACCTACATTTATTTATTTACTTATTTTTTTGTGTATTTAATTGGATGCTTATTTATTTATTGAGCATTTATTTATTTCTGTATTTATTTCTGACTGTGTCAGGATCGGTCCTCCATAGCGGGGTGGGAGAGTTATCAAGCACGTAAAGTTTGGTTCAGATGTGAGCATGTACACTGAAGTTACAACAACTTCCTGTGTCATGGCGAAGACTTGATCTCTGACGCCACGCCACGGACACACCCATTGACGAAAACTCGCAAATAGCACAACTTTTCATCTTCAATGCCTTTAGAAGGCACAGCACAAATTTGAAGTCGGTCGGACTAAATCCCTAGGAGGAGTTCGTTAAAGTACGAAGTGTGTAAATCATCCAAAATTTGACGTAAAATTCAAAATGGCCTACTTCCTGTTGATTTTAGGGCATCGCTCCAAGAGGCTTTTTTGTGTGTCTGGACAAGATACACGTACCACAGAAAATTCGTGCACGTAGGTAAAACGTGCGGCGGGGGCTGCTTCGTTAAAAGTCACTTCCTGTTGCCAGCAGGTGGCGCTATGACTGTCTGTGAATGTCAGCATGTACATGTGTTCAGGGCGGGACTCTCATCCTACATGTACAGTTTGGTCCAGATGTGAGCATGTACACTGAAGTTACGACAACTTCCGTGTCATGGCGAAGAGCTGATCTTTGACGCCACGCCACGGACACGCCCATTGACGAAAACTTGCAAATAGCACAACTTTTCATCTTCAATGCCTTTAGAAGGCACAGCAAAATTTGAGGTCGGTCGGACTAAATCCCTAGGAGGAGTTCGTTAAAGTACGAAGTGTGTAAATCATCCAAAATTTGACGTAAAATTCAAAATGGCCGACTTCCTGTTGATTTTAGGGCATCGCTCCAAGAGGCTTTTTTGTGCGTCTGGACAAGATACACGTACCACAGAAAATTCGTGCACGTAGGTAAAACGTGCGGCGGGGGCTGCTTCGTTAAAAGTCACTTCCTGTTGCCAGCAGGTGGCGCTATGACTGTCTGTGAATGTCAGCATGTACATGTGTTCAGGGCGGGACTCTCATTCTACATGTACAGTTTGGTCCAGATGTGAGCATGTACACTGAAGTTACGACAACTTCCGTGTCATGGCGAAGAGTTGATCTTTGACGCCACGGACACGCCCATTGACGAAAACTTGCAAATAGCACAACTTTTCATCTTCAATGCCTTTAGAAGGCACAGCACAAATTTGAGGTCGGTCGACTAAATCCCTAGGAGGAGTTCGTTAAAGTACGAAGTGTGTAAATCATCCAAAATTTGACGTAAAATTCAAAATGGCCGACTTCCTGTTGATTTTAGGCTATGGCTCCAAGAGGCTTTTTTGTGCGTCTGGACAAGATACACGTACCACAGAAAATTCGTGCACGTAGGTGAAACGTGCGGCGGGGGCTGCTTCGTTAAAGGTCACTTTCTGTTGCCAGCAGGTGGCGCTATGACTGTGGGTGAATGTCGGCATGTACATGTGTTCAGGGCGGGACTCTCATCCTACATGTACAGTTTGGTCCAGATGTGAGCATGTACACTGAAGTTACGACAACTTCCTGTTTCATTGCGAATCATCGACGCCACGGACACGCCCATTGACGAAAACTCGCAAATAGCACAACTTTTCATCGTCAATGCCTTTAGAAGGCACAGCAGAAATTTGACGTCGATCCGACTAAATCCCTAGGAGGAGTTCGTTAAAGTACGAAGTGTGTAAATCATCCAAAAATGGCCATAAAATTCAAAATGGCCGACTTCCTGTTGACTTTAGGCTATGGGTTCTTGAGGCTTTTTGTGCGTCTTGATACGATACATGTCCCCAGAAAATTTCGTACATGTAGGTTGAACGTGAACGAGGGGCTAATCATTTCCAATTTTCAAGGTGGCGCTAGCGAGTCATTTTGCCACGCCCATGTGCGAAACTTGTAGAATACGAAATTTTTCACCGGTTCTGACATGTTTGCAAATTTTGGTGAGTTTTCGAGTATGTTTAGGCCATGTCATTTGGGCCTACTTTGCAGAAAAAAAAAAAAAATATATATATATATATATATATATATATAATCCGAGCAGATTCAATAGGGACCTCGCACGGTCGTGCTCGGGCCCTAATTAAGAATTTATAAGTCCTTAAGATATAACGCTAACTTTCACCGTCACGTTCTACCGCTCGCGCTCTCTCTCTCGCTGGCACACACAGGGAGCCAAACCAGCGATGTGTTGCTGCACAGTGTGCCGATGAAATCAACGTTGCAGTCATATTGATGAGCATGTGAAATTTAAGTAGCGTGGTCATTCATTCATTAGCAGTGGTGAAATGCGTCGGATACAGTGGCAACACTGGTCCCAGCGCTACTCACATGTAGCACGCCGTTGACCTCACGATGCCGCCCACCGCTGTAACACAAACAACTTCACCAGGTCGTATCGCTCCCCGTGGCCCTTGTTGAGATTATTTCTTAAGTGGCATTGTTGATGTAACAGGGAAAGGTAAGAAGTATTTTCACTGATCCCTGTTACGGGGTGTGGTGTATGGACAGAGAGGACCCAAATGCAGCACTCAGAGGGAAGGAGGTTTATTGAGGGAAAAAAGGGTGAGAGGGACTGGAGTGGAGGGAGAGGAGGACGTCGGGGAAGTACTGGCACGGGGAACCAAGGAGACAGGGGGCCAGGGAGCCGGGGAACACAGGGGCCGAGGAAGCGAGGAGAGGCGGGGGAACATGGTGGACGCCGTGAGGGAAGTCCGAAGAGGAGTGGGCCAGTGGATGAGCCCAGCCGAACGGAGGACGAGGGTGAGTGTACCTGGGAGGGAAACAGACAGAGAGACAAGGTTAGGGATGACAGTGACAAGGCACAGGGTAAGTTTGAAAAACAAGAAACATGAAAGCCTGAACACGGAGGTGGCACCGGGTATGGAGCAACGACGATCAAGCGAGGATGGTGTGGAGAACCGGGGTTGAAATACAGGCTGGGATGAGGTTGATTACTGGCAGGTGTGGCAGGCTGACGAGGTGGATGATGGGATGCAGGTGCAGGTAGTTGGCTGGGCTCAGGAGCAGAGGGAGAGAGAGAGAGAGAGAGAGAGAGAGAGAGCACACGGGGGAGAAAACACAGAGAGGCGGGCAGAGAACAGGAAACCAAGGAAAAAAGCAGAAGAACTGATAAAAAGTAGAAAAAACCAGGACACTCACCATCAGCCGGGCTGCCACCACAACAGATCCCAGAGTTTTCTGACCTTCTAGCTTTAGGTATTTCTCACATGTTGTTGTCCTTGTCAGGAAGACAACAATAGACTGATTAGGTAAAGACAGTAGCCCGGGCATCAGGCTAACAGATATCAGTGTTCTCTGGGAGCCACACTGACCCAGGGGCAGTTTTATATTTCTGTCTATTATAGCAGTGGTGGGCTGAGGCTGTGTGATGAAATCTGGGTGGCTGGATGTGGCAGCAGGTGCTTAACCAGGTCTGGAGTAGAACGATCAGAATCACAAAGATGGAGAGCAAGCATCTTTCTCCAACGAGGTGACAACGTTGATTTGTGGTTTAAAACCTGAGAGCTGTTAATTGAGCGGTACGCTCATCTAACGTTTAATTTATCCTGAATTTCCATCTGAATGTGAAAACTGTCATGCAGCATCCCAGCAGCAGCCAGCTAAAGAATGAGCTAATAGACCCCACAGCTGCTAAGTTAACGTTAATTATTATCTTTGAGGTGTGCAAAGCGTTTTACAGATGTGTTTTCTGTTAAGTCTTTACATGAGTAACGTTAGCTATTCAAATATGTATTATTGGTCTGTCAGACCTATAAAACCTTCAGACTTCCTTATTTGACATTTTAAATATGCAGAGGCAGCACACAAATGCCACAAATGATTTAATTAACTTTGTTACTGTGTTATATTCAAAGTAACTGAAGCTTTCAGTCCATGTGCAAAATAAAGCTGTGTAGACTCTGAAAGCAGAGTTTAGTTTTTCACCATAGACAGAGCTCAGTCTGCTGTTTGAGGGTTTCCAGTCAGACTCCTGTAAGCCCCCTGTAGCCAAAATCACACTATGAATGTGACGGTTATTATTTTCATCACTTCAGGTTCTTTGTGATTCTGATGACTTCACAAGAGGTGATGTTGTCACCACTGATGAAGAGTCTCTTCAGGCTGTAAAAGCACATGCTGAGACAGAAGAAGCTGGAAAACTGACTGTTCCTTACCTTTGCAATTACTCCTTTTGAATAGAATTTAAATGTTTCATTCGTGCTCGTTTGAAATGCCTTATAAGATGATATAATAATGCATTGCTACTTTTCACCAGGTTGCCTCACAGTGATTGACTGATATTGATTATTATGTGCAGGTGTTGCACAGTCCAGAGCAGCAGGTTTCCTGGGACACTGTAAGGTAACAGGAAGAGGTGCTTCCACAGTGGCTGGTATAAACAGGATCCATGGCTTCCAGTCAAGACTCTGCCTACTGTTAGATTACCTCATATCACAGTAAATACTTATTTTCAGGTAAGGTGTGTTTGGTTTATGTTACAATTTTTTTTAGAAAAAGAAGCTTTATTTAGGTTTGATCTGTGGCTCTGCTTTGGATTGTAAGCCTCAGCTGGTTGTATTTTATCCATTCATCATCAACCACTTATCCTGCGTACAGGGTCGCGGGGGGGCTGGAGCCAATCCCAGCTGATATCGGGCGAAAGGCGGGGTACACCCTGGACAGGTCGCCAGTCGATCGCAGGGCCACACATGGACAAACAACCACTCACGCTCACACCTAAGGACAATTTAGGGTAACCAATTAACCTAGCCTGCATGTTTTTGGACGGTGGGAGGAAGCCGGAGCACCCGGAGAGAACATGCAAACTCCACACATGCGTTTTATTTATATTGTAATTATTTATTTAAATAAATAGTCAAATGACATGTATCTTTTTAATGATTATTCAGTTTACCTGATGTTATATGCTGATTCATTCTCTCCAATGAGAATGGCTTTTAAAATGTGGAACTGACTTTTCCTGAACGATTACTGATTTAAAAATGGATGTTTTGTTAAAATGACCAGAGGTTCGGAGAAACTGTAACAGGTTGAAGTAGAACAGGAATCAAAAACTGTCAAATATTAAAACAACAGTCTGATATTGAAAACATTTAATTATTATATACAACATCTTCCATCAAACTCATTGACTCATTGGGGAGACGTCCGTTTTTGCTTGTGATAAGCTAGCCCAAATCACACCATCAAAACTTCTAGTTTCATACTATATACTTGTTTCGTGAAGCACATGCAGGATTTTTACATGTCAACATTAGGTTATTGCAGCAAATGGACAGCAGAACAACAAAGAAGCCCCTGCTGTGAAGAAGCCATTTGAGTAACATACATTAGTACGTACCACCGGTTATTGTGGCACTAAAACTGAGTTGATGGCTCACTATGACTCTGAACTGATAGTAAAACACATACTTTTGTGTTTGTATGTTGTATTTACCATGGAGTTCATGCCCTTCCCTTCTCATGTTCGCCTGTTTGTCCCTCTCATCTGTGTTCTTGTTATATGCTGCAGATTGTAGTGGTGTGACACGATTTGCAGTGACCATCGATTGCAGTGAGCACATGCGGTGGGTAAGTTGGTGCACCCCTGGAGCACACCCTTAGTTAGACTGCCTCCCCACAGCTGGCCCTGGCCCACTCCACTCTCTTGTTTGGTTCAATAAGTAATAACTGGGAGTGTGTTTTGTTAAAAATAAAATAACTTGTAATAAATTTTCATATTCCATTTGTAATTTGATTGTTTGTGTTACTCACATCCTCTTTTCAGGCACTTCCAATTACCTTTTGGAGCCACGTCTGTCTTTCTTACTTGTGTAGCCTTTGTATAAAGTAGAAAAAGCATTTCCTGGGGTGGAAGTCCCCAGGTGGCATTGTCGGATAGTTAGATTCTGGTGGTGGTGATTCCTCTCTTGGCACCACCACCAGCCTGGCCACAAAGAAAAAATCTTATCCATTTTAACAAAACAATACATATGTATAAATATTTACAACTTTACTACAAGTGTTATGTCAGTTACAGGATATTATAAATCTAAAACATCAAAGCAATGTTAATTACATTTTCATTAGCTTCAGAGTATTCTACAGTAACTGGCTAGGAGGTGTATTAAGTCATCTGGAAAGAGACATCATGAAAGTGATGGCAGTTTAGTGAAGTTAAATGTAATGTGCACTTATCTGACCAAATACCAGTCTAAAGTGAGAAGGGCAAATGCTTGAGTGACAAAAACAATGCAAAGCAGGAGAGCAAGAGTCAGAGAGACCAAACTGACATAGGTTTATATGGGGACAAGCGAGCGGTGTCAGGGCTTTCATATGAAGCTGTACTGTCCAACAAAATACTAATGGAGACACTAATTTTAAATTTAAAGTTTGGTGATGACACTGACTAGCATTAAAATAGCTTTAAACGGGGTTTGCAAGTTAAACATTTCTATCCGGGCATACCTGTAGAGATGTGCCTTCCAGAGCGGTGTTAATATATGTGGGTGGAAAATAAAAAAATTTATTAAGAATATATTTAACATAATTTAATAGACATACAGTAGCTTTGCTTGGCCTACATGCAATGAATCAATGGCCTGACTCTCTCCATCCCTGCAGAATGTACAGGCTAGTATACCACAATATAGTTGATCGTGTATACGCTAATTCCAGCGTTTCTTTTCTTGATTACCATGTGGAGAGACAAAACTTTTTAAATGACGTGTACATTTTAACTGGTTTTCCACAAATGTAGCAGTAGGTTGTATTACTAAAGAGTATGTGTTCAAAGACTGTATGCACTGATCATCAATAGTTTCAGTGCTATCCTTAACAGACGTGTCAGTATTTCCATTAAGAGCTTTAGCACCAAACTCCTGATACTTGTACTTGCTTAATTTCTCTACAAGTATTTTCAGTCTGTGTTGTGTTGACTGCAGTCTTAGTGTTGGACATTTTAATATCAAGTTCTTCTGAGGGTTGCACATATTTGAACGCCCTGCCCATGAACCTGATTCTTACAGTCAATCAGACTAGTTCCTCCTCTGATCAATTCAATTCACTTGAACTTGGTTTTTAAAAAAAGCTGAAAAAGGTCTTAGTGAGTACATAACTTTGAGAATAATTCCACAATGACACTTACAAGCCTACCTATTAACATGTTTAAGATTAAATATAGATTTTTTCTGTTGAAAGTAAATAGCAAAACTCAATATATCAAGCATAATCTATACTAATCATTTAGATGCTTAATTTGGTTGTTTGTTTTGAAGCATGTGCAATTCATCGGTTTGTGTGTCTCTTTATTTATCAAGAAAATTTGTGCTAAAACTTTGCATAGAGGTACAAATATAAGATTCTAAAATGGGAGACTGTTTAGTATTGGTTTGCAGCATGCAAGACTTAAGATAGTTGAATAGATAGTTGAAAGTGTTTTTTTTGTCTAGATACCATTTGTACCATTTGGTCCACACTGTCTTTTGTGTGTATTGTTGTGCCGTCCATGTTGAGGTCAATGTTCATGTGCACTTCACAGCTCTAAGTTCTTCACCAAATTGGAAGTGTAATTTGCTAATGAAAATGTAATTTTAATCAGTATTGTTGTCAGCACAACTGTAAACATCAGAATCAGAAGGAGCTTTATTGCCAAGTAGTGTTTTACACATCCGAGGAATTTGCTGTGGTGATAAGGTGCTACACGTAGACAAACATACAGTCAACATAAATATATGTAGAAATATATACGCAACGGAAGAGAATATTGTGTACATATAAATATATAAACTGACAACGTAAAAATATACAACAACAAAGATCAACAACAACAAATATGTGTGACGTGCCTTGTCTGTGCCCGACACGAGATGAAACCATATTTACATGTGCAGAGACATTTGTATCATTTGCAAGGGGGCAGTGTCAGTGGGGGACCTGGGCCTTGTTAATGAGGCTAGTAGCCGACGGGAAGAAACTGTTTTTGGGGCGAGAGGTTTTGGTCCTGATAGACCGCAGCCTCCTGCCAGAGGGGAGAGTCTGAAACAGTTGGTGTCCGGGGTGGGAGGAGTCAGCTGCAATCTGTTTGCCTCAGAGTCCTGGAGGCATACAGGTCCAGAAGAGAAGGAAGATTGCAGCCAATCACCTTCTCTGCAGAGCGAATGATGCCCTGCAGCCTGCCCTTGTCCCTGGCAGTGGCAGCAGCGTACCAGATGGTGATAGAGGAGGTGAGGATGGACTCAATGATGGCGGTGTAAAAGTGCACCATCATTGTCTTTGGCAGGCTGAACTTCTTCAGCTGCCGCAGGAAGTACATCCTCTGCTGGGCCTTCTTGGTGATGGAGGTGATGTTCAGCTCCCACTTGAGGTCCTGGGAGATGATGGTGCCCAGGAAGCGGAAGGAGTCCACAGTGGTGACGGGGGAATCACACAGGATGGTGGGGGAGGGTGGGGCTGTCTTTCTGAAGTCCACGACCATCTCCACGGTCTTCACAGCGTTGAGCTCCAGACTGTTCTGGCTGCACCAGGTCACCAGATGATCTCCCACCTGTATCCGGTGTCATCCGCAAACTTCAGGAGCTTGACAGACTGGTGACTGGAGGTGCAGCTGTTGGTGTACAGGGAGAAGAGAAAGGGGGAAAGAACGCAGCCTTAAGATGATCCTGGACTCAGAGACATGTTTTCCCAGCTTCACGTGCTGCTTCCTGTCCGTCAGGAAGTCAGTGATCCACCTGCAGGTGGAGTCAGGCACATTCAGCTGAGAGAGCTTGTCCTGCAGCAGGGCCGGGATAATGGTGTTGAAAGCAGAGCTGAAGTCCACAAACAGGATCCTGGCGTAGGTTCCTGGGGAGTCCAGGTGCTGGAGGATGTAGTGAAGGGCCATGTTTACTGTATCATCTACAGACCTGTTAGCTCTGTAGGCGAACTGAAAGGGGTCCAGGAGTGGGTCTGTAATGAATTTTAGGTGGGACAACACAAGGAGTTCAAAGGACTTAATAACCACAGGTCTGTAGTCGTTTAGTCCAGTGGTCCTTGGTTTCTTGGGGACAGGGATGATAGTGGAGGCTTTGAAGCAGGCTGGCACATGGCTTGTCTACAGTGAGGTGTTAAAAATGTCACCGGAGACAGCTGATCAGCACAGTGCTTCAGGTGGATGGGGAGACAGAGCTTCTTTCCAGCTTCTTTGTGGGGTTTCTGCCTCCTAAAAAGACAGCTGTGTCCCAGTGGAGCGTGTGTGACGGCGTGATAGGCATTGCTAACTGTGGTGTAGCAGTGATCCAAAGTCTGGTTGGACACTTTATAAACTGTCTGTATTTGGGGAGTTCTTGGCAGAGATTTCCCCTTTTCAAGTCACCAAGAACAATAACAAGGGAGTCAAGGTTTGTCTGCTCCACAGACAGTATCCGGTCAGCCAGCATGCACTGTGCGTCCTGAACGTTTGCGTGCGGCGAGATGTAAACACCGACCAGAGTGAAGGAAGCAAACTCACGGGGGGAGTAAAACGGGAGTAAAATGTCCATCGTAACATCCACTCCCATGCAGCCGGCCGCTCCTTGAACGCAACAGCACTCCATCATCCAACTTCCCCAGAACTGCTTCGTCCACTATTCCACATCCAGCAGCTCTCTTGACTCCGCCGAGCACACACAGGGGCCACAGCTTCCATCATCAACCTTCGTCCAAGGTCGCTCTTCTAGACGCCCAACTTCCAACCGACCGGATCACCAGCATTCAACCTGCTGCTGCGTACCGGCCGACCACAGCTCCCAGTTCCGGGCAATTCCACATCACAACCATCTCCAACTGGACAGTCACCCGCCTCCAGCGTGCACTTCAGGAAAGTCAAATTAATTTCTACCGGACCCCAAACAAAGCCAGGCTTTTCCAGCTCTACACAACCACCTGCAACACCAGTACAGCCAACCACTCGCTTCTGCATTCCAGACCCAGTGCCACGAGCACGCGGCACACCGGTGATGTCACGCCGCCGCACAGTGGAGCATCACAAACCATTCCAGCCCCGCTGAGAGCCAGGTCATATCTCCCCCAATGCCTGCTCACTCTGTCTGATTTTTCCCACCTGTTCCTACCTCTACACATGCATCCCTCCATCCCAACATCCTTTCTCCTCCCCTTCCTTCCGCTGCAGCCAATATAGCTCCTTCAAATCCCCACACCCAAGCAGCTCTTTCCCTCCCTCCTGTAGCAACCACCACCAATGCCGCCGTCCACGCCGGCTTAGCCACAACAAGCCACGGTGTACCACCTACTGGACTCACTCCATTTCCTCCTTTTCTATCACTATTCCTCTCGACCCAGCTTACACATCTCTCTCCCTCGCGATCCAGAGAACTCACTGCCATCAAATTCGCCTTCGCCTTTTCCCTTTACCGCGACACTATTTGTTCAGTCTTCCCCAACCGCAGGGCTGAGTTGGACAACTACCTCTCCATCATCTTGGACTTGGCTCTGCGGTTCGACGGCACCGGTTTCTTTTCTCACCACGTTCTTTTTGCTTCTCAAGCCGCAGGCCACCTCCAGCAGTTCGCAGCACGCTCCGCACTTGCTTGTAACCTGTACGGCGCTCCTTCCCATCCAGCCACCAACAGTGTCATCGCCGCCCCTTTACCTCTTCCTCACGCCCCACCCCGCCTATCTTTTCTAGGTTCAGTTCTGCCGCACCCCCACCTCCCCTCATCCCCAAATCACCTACTCCCCTACAGGCCAGCCCACCGCCTTCAGCACGTGGTCCAATCCCTCGTGGAGTGGACAAAAGGGGAAGGCCCGTGCTGTACCAGGGCGGCAGAATGGTCTATAACAACTTCAATGATTTGGGTTGCAACATCTCCACCTTGTTATTGTTCTCGGTGACTTTAACAGGGGAAATCTCAGCCATGAACTCCCCAAATATAGACAGTTTATAAAGTGTCCAACCAGAGAGGGGAACACTTTGTGTCACTGCTACACCACGGTTAGCAGTGCCTATCACACCGTCACACGCACTCCACTGTGACACTCTGATCACGTGATGGTCCATCTGTTTCCTGCTTACAGGCAAAAACTAAAGCTCTGTAAACCTGTAGTGAGAACATCAAAGAAGTGGACTAGTGAAGCTGTTGAGGACCTCCCGGCATGTTTGGACTGCACTGACTGGGATGTTTTCAAGAAGGCTTCCAACAATCTGGATGAGTTTACAGAGGCTGTGACGTCCTACATCAGCTTCTGTGAGGACACATGTATACCAACACGCACCAGGGTGATATGATAAACCCTGGTTTACAGCTAAACTCAGCCGGATGCTGTGCGTTAAAGTACAGGTTTAGCAAGGAGGTGCGAGAAGCTAAACGACTGTACACCGAGAGACTAAAGAACCAGTTCTCTGCAAACGACTCCACTTTTGTCTTGAGGGGGTTCAGACAGATCACAAACTATAAGCCCAAAGTCCTCCACTCCATAAACGATTCTCGCCTGGCAAATGAGCTGAACCAGTTCGACTGCCGCTTTGAGAATCAGTCGGACACCATCCCCTGTGACTTCTCCACTCAGCTTCAGCCCCAGTCCACCACTTCTCCTCCCCACCTCCTCAGAGCTGACCAGCTCCACCTCCTCCCCTTCTCTCTCCATCACAGAGAGGGAAGTCAACGGTCTTTCAGGAGGAAGAAACCCCACAAAGCAGCTTGGCCAGACTCTGTCTCCCCATCCCATTTCAGCTCTGCTTTTAACACCATCATCCCGGCCTTGCTGCAGGACAAGCTCTCTCAGCTGAACGTGGCTGACTCCACCTGTGGGTGGATCACTGACTTCCTGATGGACAGGAAGCGGCATGTGAAGCTGGGAAAAATTGTCTCTGATTCCAGGACCATCAGGATCGGATCCCCTCAGGTTCTGCGTTCTTTCCCCCCTTCTCTTCTCCCTGTACACCAACAGCTGCACCTCCAGTCACCAGTCTGTCAAGCTCCTGAAGTTTGCAGATGACACAACCCTCATTGGGCTCATCTCAGGTGGGGATGACTCTGCCTATAGGTGGGAGATCGACCATCGTGTGACCTGGTGCAGCCAGAACAGTCTGGACCAAACTGTTTCAGACTCTCCCCTCTGGCAGGAGGCTGAGGTCCATCAGGACCAAAACCTCTCGCCACAAAAACAGCTTCTTCCCGTCTGCAGCAAGCCTCATTAACTAGGCCCGGGTCCCCTACTGACACTCCCCCCCGCAAATGATTCAAATGTCTCTACACATGTAAATACTGTTTCATCTCGTGTCGTGCACAGACCTGGCACGTCGCACATATTTGTTGTTGATTGTTGATCTTTGTTGTTATATCTTTTTATATTGTCAGTTTATATATTTCCATTGCGTTACTTCTGCACGGCACAGACCCAGAATAATGCACATGTATATATCTGCAACGTTGTTCTTCCATTCCATATTTATATATTTCTACATTTATTTATGTCGACTGTATGTTATCTCCACAGCAAATTCCTCGTATGTGTAAAACACTACTTAGCAATAAAGCTCTTTCTGATTCTGATTCTAAAGCTGACATTACTAGCGCCTTCAAAGTTTTGCCCATTCATCCTGACTTCTGGAGTTCTTTCGGCGTCTCTTGGAACAATTCTTCTTATTTCCTGGTCCGCCTCACATTTGGGTGCAATAGCAGCCCAAGATATTTGACTCACTTCCTGAAGTACTCTGCTGTATCCTCCTTAACAACCACAAACTTCCATATGCCATTCATCTGTTGGACAACTTTCTGCCACCATCCTCACCTCCAGCACACGGTCTCTCCACCCTTAAGTCGGCCTTTTTCCAGGTCGGCGTTCCCCTTTTCCCAAAAAAAACGGAAGGACCCAGCACAACATTCGAATTTCTCGGCATCACCCAAGATTGACTTTCCTTCCAAGCTTCCCTCCATACCGAAAAACATTACACTACATTTCCCAGTACATCAAACTACCTCCTTGCCCATAGATGAGAACCAAGCGCCAGCTTCTCTCTCTGCTCGGGCACTTAAACTTCGCCATCCGCATCATCCCCCAAGGCTGATCCTTCCTCTCCCACTTATTGTCTCTATCCGCCACAGTTCCATCCCTCCATGACCAAGTGGTACTCAAAGATGCTTGCAAAATGGAGCTGAGATTGCACCCGTGACTTCCTGTCCTCCTGGAACGGCATCTCTTTTCAGAAATTCAAATCCTTAGCACCAGACTCAGAACCCCATCCAACACCGGTCCCTCAATTTTCAGACACGATCTTCAAGTGAATACCCAGCTTCTCCACCTGGTCTCGTCACACAACAATCAATCATCAACAATCTCGCCCCCAAGACACTCTCATCATACTATTCGGGGTGGTGTACATTCCGAACCTTCCGTACCTCATTCGGCCTACCATTTCCTTCTATCGACATCATATCAGTAACCAGCTTCATTACCTATGCCCCCTTGGTCCTCAATATCAGAACATCCACCATCCACGTATACCACAGTGGAATAAACTTCATCGTCAAACTCCTGTCCGGAGCACCCACTCCATCCATCTCTCACCCCCACATCAACATGCTAATCAAGGGCCTCCGGAAAACGGAACCTCAGCTTCCTCCGAAACGATTACCCCTGACATCAGACCTCCTCGCCCGTTGCAAGTCAGGATTTAGAGCTCATCATAGCACAGAGACAGCACTGGTGAAAATTACTAACAACCTCCTTATTGCATCAGGCAAAGGACTTGTTGTTAAAGTAGCTGTAATTAAACCTCTTCTGAAAAAGCCCAACCTTGATCCAGATGTTTTAGCCGACTATAGACCTATATCTAACCTTCCATTTCTCTCTAAGGTTCTGGAGAAAGCAGTTGCTAAACAGCTGTGTAACTTTCTACAAAGGAATAGTTTATTTGAGGATTTTCAGTCAGGATTCAGAGCTCATCATAGCACAGACAGAACTGGTGAAAATTACTAACGACCTCCTTATTGCATCAGACAAAGGACTTGTCTCTGTACTGGTTTTATTAGATCTTAGTGCTGCATTTGATACCATTGACCATCAGATCCTATTGCAGAGACTGGAACATTTCATTGGCATTAAAGGAACCGCTCTAAGCTGGTTTAAGTCCTATTTATCAGATCAGTTTCAGTTTGTACATGTTAACGATGAGTCCTCCATGCATGCCAATGTTAGTCATGGAGTTCCACAAGGATCTGTCCTCGGACCAATCCTCTTCACTTTATATATGCTTTCTTTAGGCAATATTATCAGGAAATATTCCATAAGCTTTCATTGTTATGCAGATGATAGTCAGTTATATCTATCGATCAAACCAGATGAAACTCATCAGTTAGCTAAACTTCAAATGTGCCTTCAGGATGTTAAAACCTGGATGACCTGTAATTTTCTAATGTTAAACTCAGCTAAAACTGAAGTTATTGTTCTGGGGCCCAAGCACCTCCGTGACACATTATCTAAAGATATAGTTTCCCTTGATGGCATCACCCTGGCCTCCAGCACCACTGTGAGGAATCTTGGAGTTATCTCTGATCAGGACATGTCGTTTAAGTCTCACATTAAGCAAATTTCAAGGACCGCCTTTTTTCACCTACGAATATCCTGTCTAAAAATGATGCAGAAAAACTAGTCCATGCATTTTACTTCTTACTAATTCCTTATTATCAGGCTGCTCGAAAAAGTCCATTAAGACTCTTCAGCTGATTCCGAATGCATGCATCTCTCTCCTTCCATCCCTCTCTTTTTCTCTCTGAAACGAAGAAAAACAGACCAGCTAGGCCTCTCTCACCCCATTTTTCTCTTCCGCTTAAATTTCTACCTGAGCCCCTATCGAACCCATCCAGACCTATGTAAACCACAGACTACACCACCATGCTTCTCCACAAGACCCACTATTCACCACAGAATCAGGCGGAGTTGCTACGCGCTTATAGTTCCATCACCATCTTTGACAAATCCTATCCAAATCCAGGATTTCACTCGTTCCGCATCGGGTCAGCTTCCTCCGCCTCCAGCCAAAGGCTTCCAGACCAAAATGCTCAGCCACTGGTCTTCCCGCACCTACGTCCAAAGAGCTCATTCCCGCTTAGTCTAGTAACCCTTTTAGGGGACGAGATTGGATAATGGAGAATATTTATGGTGGAGGGAGCGACTTAGAATTGCTATATATATGCCAGAGGTCACACGCCCCTGGAACAACTAGGGGTTAATTGTCTTCCTCAGGGACACATTGGTGGATGGGTCACAATGGGGGATTGAACCCGGGTCTCTCACACCAAAGCCATGGTCTTATCCATTGCGCCATCACCAGCAGACAAAGGGGTCAAGGGGAGAAGGATGAAGGGGTTCAGTGGCTGGTGTGGCTAGGTACCCGGGGGTCGAGACAAACCCCCACCCTGAGTCTCTCTCCCTTAATCCCTATCAAGTAAAGCTGATTCTGATTCACATTATAAAGGAGAAACTGATGTTGGTCTTATCCAAGTCGTGTCTAAACAAACACATTCAGTATTTCACGCACATTTTTGTAAATATGTAATTAACAAACAACAAACAACAAAATGTGCGTGAGGGGTGGACTATACATACTGTATTGTTTTGGGTTTTGTTGGTGTTTGTGTTTCTTGTTTCCTGTTTTATTTTGTAGTTGTCTGTCCCTAGTTTTACTTCCTGTATCTGTGCTCACTGGTTGTCTGATGTGCATCACCTGAGCCTCGTTATCTTCACCCAGTGTTTTGTAGATTTATATTCTTTCTTACAGATTAAAAGACTATCACCTGATTCTTCTGGGCTACTTCCCTACCACTTATATTTGGATTTATGCTTCTGGATTATTGTTTCTTCATCTCTGTTTCTTCATACTCACCATACCTCCATCTAGAGAGTTTCATTAACAATATTTGATGTGACCCATTTCCTGTGTGATATTAGATATTGATCTGTTGTGACTGTCCCTGTCACACTTTATCATTTCTGCCCCAAATTAATATCTAAAAAAGTTGAAACTTGAAAGTGCAGGATGCCTCCCTGCTAACAGCAGGTTGGGCTTTATGTTCATATAGACAATAGAGATTTGTCAACCAGCAGAGATTTTGTTGAACCTTCATTTGTCAGCTTTTAATTCACTGAGTTGCTCAAAGACAAACATTCACAGTTTGGTCTACAAAATGATTTTTATTGGATTTCCAGACAATGTACAATTTCATAGAAACTGTGGTTTAAGATTTTCTCCAGATTGCCAAGCACACAACAGCTGCTGTAAAACAGCTGCTCTGAATCCCATCCTAAACAGCAGCATGCCTACCACTAAAACAGCAGAAATTACACTTAAAAAGTACAAAGTGCTAAAGACGTGTTGAGATGCTCTCCCTGTGTTAAACATCCAAACAACAGTCCAAATAAAGATTTAGGAAGAAGACAGCGAGGCGGCTAGAATGAGCTCAGTTCATCTAAAATAATATCTGCTTTGCTTCTGGGATTAAAGGAGAATAATGACAGACATCAACTTCCAGCTCCAAACTAATAAAACACATTTTATTTCCATGTGTTGAAGCCATCACAGTGAACCAGAGCAAGTTGACCAAAACATTTCCCAGCAGCCACTTCTCCCACAGCAGAGTCCAAACAGTGCTTCCTGTTCTCTACAGTTAGGTGTCTTATTGGAAATGGTCTCAGTAGATGACAGGATCTGTCTCGTCTCTATCCTTTCTATTGGCCTCCATTTCTCCTCCTGTTTCCTCCCCTTTCTCTCTCTCCCTCTTTCTCTGCCTACATCAGCGGTCGATTAGAACAATAATATCTGGCCCGTGACATAATCACTTCCTGTTAAGGGATAGTACCTACAAAATAAGTATCCATAGGTTGATGGATGTGTCCACTTGCCAGGACGCACACACTGCAGCACATGTGAAATTGTGAAACAGTTTCTTCATAATTATTTATTTAAAGAGAGAGAGAAAATATATTTGAACACAACCATCCAATCGAGGGGCCTGTTGACCACTGACTGAGTTAACTGGGAACACCAACAACTGGTTTTAAATTATCATTTGACTTTGTTCTGGCTCATCATCTAATGGAATAAAAACTGATGGACTGCTGTCAACTATGCAACAACACACAGAGGCCAAAATCTTGTCTATGAACCCTTTCCTCATGAACACATACAGGAACAAGTCTGCAAGAGGATTCAACCTAACAAAGATGAAAAACAAGATGGCGAGGTTCTCATGGTGTTTTAAATTCACAAACTGAAGTATGATAGGCAGGAACGGCAGCGTGTAAATAAGCAGCAACAGAACCAAAATTCCCACAATTCGTCGTTTTTCATCAGAGGGGACCGAGATGGAAGCAGACAGGGCTTTGAGGGTCCCAACCAGGAAGAAGATTAACAGAGGGAAGGGAAGGAGGAAGATGATGGGGAATACTATAAGTATGACCACATCAGGAAAGAAAAATACAAGGACAACACAGACAACAGAAAGGACCCAGACCAGGACACAGACCACCACAGAGGTCTTGATGGTTCGTCTGCAGCGGTACCACAGTGGGTGGGCGATGACCAAATACCTGTAATACAAGATGGACACAAAGTCTTTGAGGAGCTTCAGAGTTATAAACTAATATAATGTTCAGACACAGAAGGAGCTCCACACATACTGGATAGACAGATAGATACCTTTCCAGGGAGATGCAGACCATGAAGCCAACACTGGCAATCAGAGAAGTGAGGTAAATTAATAAGAAGATGTCAGATATCTTCTCATCCACATTTGGTGCCACCTGAACGATCATGCAGCAGAACTGAATCAGGTCGCTGATGAGAAAGTTGATGAGGTAGATGGGAGCAACATGATCTCTTCTCACCTGCAGGAAAACATTGGTAAAAGTCAACAAGCAGTTGGAAACATGTTGTGAAGTCCACCTCCTCCCAAATCTGTCATCTTGCTCTGCCCAGCAGCTGCAGTCAGAGCCATTTCTGACTTTTTCATCCAACAGAAATCTCAGATATGACCCACTGGCCAATCAGTGCAGGAACAAGACTAAGGGACAGATTTCCTGCAGCTTCTGCAGCAGTTTTTCAGCCACAGATATGAAGCATTCTGGCTCAAACACATGAGCTGGATTTATCAGACAGACGCACAAGACTGGAGTCGCAGTTTGAGCCTCATGTTTGTGTTTGCAAGGTGAGCCTCTCCTCCTTGAATCAGCATTTCAGGGAGGATCTCACAAATAAGAACTGGAGGCAAAGAACTTGATAGAGTCATTAAGCTCAACAGTTTAAGAGAAGGCTGGAATGGAGCCAAACATGGAAACTGCATGTGTTTAGGGTCCAATCAGCTTCATGGACATTTGAATTCTGGAGTCAATTATTCCTGTCAGGTTATAGATCATTCCAAGCCTTTGTCCCAGCCCCCTGACACCTAGCCCCAAACCAGATCCAGATCATTTACAGACAGACAGACTGTAGGACAGACACACCACACAGACAGGAAATAAATAACTCTCAGTCAGAATGTACATACCATAGAATAAAGAGAAAGATGGCCACCATTGTGAGGGGTAGTTTGGAATGTGGTACAAACATCTCTTCTCCAAGATATCTCATTTCAGGATCTATGCTCGTAATCTGCCCAGCAACAGCATGGCAATTTGTGGAGTCAGAGATAAAACATTGGGGTCAGAGGACTTGGGCCAATCATGGACTGACCTACACTTTTGTTTTATTGTTTTATAACATGATGATGTATACTAAAACACTGGGTCAGGGAGAGATAGCCAGTCAGACTTCATGAACTGATACAGCTTGTTGTTTATCAGGGAAAGGAAGATCAACCCAGAGCTCTGTAAGCTTTATTCATTTACTTGTAATAAAACTGATGAACTTGGACCAAAAACATCTTCTCCTATTGCTTCATGAAAGAACACGCTGGACCAAGGACTACACATAGTTTAAAAAGGGTAATTTAAAGTCACGGTCCAACAGTAATTAATTAAAGTTTGTCAGACTTTAGCGACGCAAATGAAAGCTGTTGTTTGATAGCTTTAGCTTGAAGCTCACCGAGAGCTGTGAAGTGTTTCCCCAGTCAATATTTAGTTGCATTAACTTCATGTCGCCTATTTATTCTCCAGCCTGTGGTTTGGCTTTGCCGGTTAAGTTAGCGAGACAATCAGCTGATCAGTAACGTTAACTGGCAATAAAATCGTAAGCTAGCTTAGCCGTTAGCTTAGATCATGGAAGCATCAGCCAGCTAAACTTTTTCTGCCCTGATAGAAAAATCATGTAAGGTTGGTTGGATTGATTTATTCACCAGAGCTGGCTTTGGCTTGTGGTGTAAAATATGTTGTTGGATTAGTTTCATGTAGAGTTACTCTCTCTCCAGCACTCTGTTTTAGCTTTTCGGTTACGTTAGTGAGACAATCAGCTGATGACTAACTGGCTTACAATAACAATAAAACTGTAGCTTACAGCTGGAAGCTCAGATCAGATAGCTAAACTTTTACTGCGCTGGTAAAAAAAAATATGTTGTTGGATTAGTTTTATGTAGTTACTCTCTCTTCAGCGCTCTGTTTTAGCTTTTTGGTTACGTTAGTGAGACAATCAGCTGATCACTAACTGGAAATAAAACGGCAGCTTCCAGCATCAAAGCTCATATCAGCCAGCTACACTTTTCTCCTCCAGCCTCTTTTATTGCTTTGTTACATGGACAGAAATGTCCCGTTACCTTCCTGAGACAGCTGATGAATATTATTGGTAATGAACCAGCAGGGAAGCTCAGATCAGCAGCTAAGCTTCACATCTTACTGCCCTGGTGGAAAACATGTATTTCTTTTTACTGCTAATGGTGATATATAACAAGACCGAGTGCCTGTCAAGTGACCAATAATGAATACTTTCAGAATTTGCATTTAAAAAATGTTATTAGAGATTGCTTCTCCACTGTACACATAAATATGTAATTTGTACTTTCACATGCTAAATGCCCATTAAAACTTTGCACCGTTTTACCACAAGCTGAAATTATGGCTGTCAGTACTACTTTGTGTTTTTGTATTTTAAAAAATTAACAAAGACATTTTGGTAATATTTGCAGATTGCTTATCTAATTAAGCAAAACGAGAGGAGCCTTGATCCTCACCTGGCAATGTCTTTGTAAACTTCATGTATTATGTGGTTTGTAATGGACTGTGGTGCAGAAACAGTGAGCTTACATTGTCCTGGTATCTGTCAGTGCTCATACTTGATGCATTAGATGTGATAGTGTTTGAGATGTTTTTCATTTACTTTAGTGTGTTAGTCCAGATGAGCCAACCCTCCCAACTTGTAAAATACTGTATTACAGGAGTATGAGACATGTGGCTGTTTATTAATGAACAAGTAACAATAATATTCAGAAAATACAACGTACAATGTTTTACTGAATAATTAAGTAAATATAATTTCTTAATATCTAAAGAAACCTGATTTCTTGACTATTAACTCTCTGCTATCTCAAAGATGACATCTTTGTCCTGTCTCAGACACCGTAGCTATACAACTCGCTTGTATAGGGGAGGGGGGTGCGTTTTGTAACGCTCACCACTAGATGTCACTAAAACTTACACACTGAACCTTTAAGACCGTTATGAGTACTACAACACTACGGGAACTTTTCGGAGCTGCAGTTTATAAACCCCGGTTACCACACAGGGTTTATCCAACATAATAAATAGTTTGTATTTCACTCTGACATTGTTTAAACACAAAGTCTGACAGGAAACACAGAGATAAACTACTGCTATTTGTTGACATCAGACTTTGAGAGCAGAACTGCTGTTCAGTTCACTCTCACTGATGTTTCTTTCTCTTCTCGTGCGCAGAAGGACAGTCCCTCTTCATCCTCTCATCAACGTTGTCAACATTGATACTGTCTTTTACTTTAAACTAGTTTGACTAGTTCTCAGCTCGCTGGGTCACGATGCGCCCGGGCAGTTCCGGGTAAAGCTCAACATTTTCCCTAACCCATTAGAATTATGGGTGAACAAATTCACCTGTTTTTATTTTCTATTTGACTTCTATTTTTATTTTTCCCTGTGTTGCTTTTATGTTTTATGTAAAGCACTTTAAATTGCATTGTTGCTGAGATGTGCTGTACAAATAAACTTGCCTTAGAAAGTGAAAGTAAAAGTATCAACAACTAGAAATACTTAAAGTACAATTCCAGTGAAAAACTGTACTTTGTTACTTTCCACCTCTGATTTTTAAGGGAAGAGAGTGAACAAAGGAAATAAAGCCTAACGGGTTTAACCTCAGTATTCTGTTCACCTACAACCCACAGCTGTCTGCATGTTACAGTTTGCATGTTCATTATCTGTTTAATTCGCTCTACATAGAAGAAAAAAGGAATAATGTACCTGGAAAAGCTGCCAGACCACCTGAATGAGTTCCTCCTACAGAGC
This sequence comes from Micropterus salmoides, assembly GCF_014851395.1. NCBI lineage: Eukaryota > Metazoa > Chordata > Actinopteri > Centrarchiformes > Centrarchidae > Micropterus > Micropterus salmoides. Next base: position 7,172,947 of record NW_024041150.1, read on the forward strand.
CTGATGTTTTATCCTCTGCAGCCAAACCTCAAACATGGCCAGTGACAACATGCAGCAGGGTGATGGTCTACACCTGCTCTTCTGAGAATATGGAACTACGGAAATGAATATGGAAATGATGCATCACAGAAATAGAACACATAGAGAAGGTTAGCAGAACAAAGAACTGTCACACTCCAACATTTATTTGACTAAGAAACGTGCTGAGCTCCTTTCTTTGGCATCTGTAACTGCCAAATCTGGGCAAGTTGGGTCAAGTCCACATACGAGCTGTGTTTCATAATATCTCACATCAACACAGAACGAACCACATTTTAAACACCCAACAATGATCAATACCCAAGATATCTCCAAACACAGGACATCAAAATGTGTGATTCAAAGTAGGAGTAGAATATGTGATACATCTAATTAATTATACAACTATAACTTCTTTGAATGCAGCTTAAGAACTCTCGTGCACACTCGGCTGCCAAACATGATCTCATCTCGTTCTGTTCCAACTTGTCCCAAAACTATGATCAGCATCACAATGGCACACATACACCACTATACTCTTCCACAAACACAACTCTGACATGCACAGTTACACACAACTATGTTTTCTTTGAGGTACTATCATTCTTACATACAGAAACAATCATACTCCCTAATACTCTTTATAATAGTGTGTGCAAGATGCAAGAGTGCTGTGATGAGAAGGAATGATGTTGTTTGCACGAGAAGATTGTAGTGAGAGTGTGAGAGAGAGCATATGAACATCCAGCAGTAAATCAGGATGGGCTGCCCTTTTCAGAATAATAAAAAGCCGAAGCTTTAAATTTAATTATTGACAGCGATGCTGTAGCTCGACTTTTAACTGCAATTATCAAAACACAAATTCCTTCTTGAGAACTTACGCCTTTAATTGTTATTCTTCATATTCTTATTAATTCACTTAATTGTTTTTTAGCAGTTAAATTTTCTATAAATTTGACTATACAGGGGTCTAAAACTGACAAAACAAATCTCAAGGAGAAATCCTCAAACCAATTAACCAACTGTAATTAAAGATAGATTTATACACTTTATTTAAGCAGGAATGTCCAGCAGATAAAACCTATTTCATAGATTTATAATGAGTAATATTAAACATGACGAGAAGTACCAAAGCTCACAGAACAAGTTTGATCAGAAAGAGGTTGTAAAAGGGATTAATTAAAGTAAATCACTAAAACTCTAAATGTTTTCACCAAATTAAAAAGGTAAAACTTTTAACATGAAGCGCAGGCTCTTATTTTGAAAACCAGGACCGGATGTTGTCTGAGCTGGCTGTGTCATGTTTGTTTGTTTCAACAGCTGATCGATCAACAGCTTCTTCTGATCATTGATCAATAACAGGCGTGTCATCAACAGTAACAGTGACGCAATATAAAGGCTCTTGCGCACGTGATGACACAGCACGAGGAGGATCAAAGGCTCAGCGGGGTGTGACGTAACTCATGCAAAGATCGTCTATCGATGAGGAGGAGTCACTGATCAGGATTTTATTTTCTCACTAATCAAATATTTTTTAACTTTAAACCCAAAATACATTTTTATATTTAAATAATAACAATAACAACAAAACAAACATTGTCTGTGTCTTGTTTACAGTGTCTTTGTGTAGTGATTATATTATTATGTTTTTTATTGTTGAATACAGCAGGAGTGTACAGTATACTATAAGGTTAAGGTTTTTGTACTCTTTATTTGTCTTCCTCTCTACTTCCCTTTCACACACATTTAAACAATAACTTAATAACTTAATAACATTTTTTATCAAATAAAATAAATATATATAATTTGTTGGAGCAGCTTCTAGTTTTTACACCTTTAAACATTAATTGAATTAAATTTATGAAGGGGAAAGTCTGTACACAATCGTTTTATTACGCACATTTTAATTAGTTTCTAGAAATATTTATATTATTACTAACAGATTCAATCTTTTATAATTTAAGAATTTTCACCAATTTATTTAATTATTATTGATGTATTTAATTGGTGTTTTAATCCAATACAATTAAATGTAGACCTATACATAAATTTAAAGACAAAATAATCTCAAGGTCCACTTTTTTTCCCCCATACCTTTCAGACACACATGTAACCTTCAGCTTGAGTATAAGAATCCTTTTTAATATAATATTAACCAAGTAGCTTGATGTCGCCACCATGTTATTTAGATTAATAAAGTATTACTCTTGTGTAGGGATTATCTCCCCTGTCTGTCCTCTCCGGTCCGGTGAACCGGTCGGAGTGAGCCCTCCTCCTCGCGCTCCCGTCTCTGGGTCTCATAGTAACGGTCACCTGCAGAAACACACCGGGACTCACGGAGCTCACACCGACCGACAGACCAACCACCTGCCCGCCTGCAGGACACCGACCCCCCGCCGCGCCGCCCGCCTCTCTGCTGCTGATCAAAACCAGATCAATCGATACGGGGATCGATCGGCTCTGATGTCCGCCGCTGCGGATCAGAACCGGCGCGTGGCCTGCGGCTGGATCAGAGGCACCGGAGAAGCGAACGATGACATCAGCGTGTGAAAGTCCCGATCCTTCGCGCGTGAGCTGATCGATCATTTATCAGGTTAATGATCTCAAGGCGTTGCAGCGCCAATCAGAGGCTGAGCTCATGACTGATCAGATGATTAGTCTGATCAGCTGATCGGCTCCAGACAGAGAGCTGCTCATCAACTTCACCGGTTATTGATTAGCTCCGGTGTGCGTCTTCATCTGAAACTGATCAGCTGACCGGCCACATCATGATCAGCTGATACTGATAATTGATCAATAACTGATCTGCTCAGTCTGAGCAACAACAGGAGCTATTGATTACAGAGAGAAAGCAGGTCAACAACTGATCTCCAATTTATTTATCAGTTAGTTTATAATGGTTTACTTGGCTCTAACTTAGAGCTGGTCTGTAACTGTCTGAAATCTGTTCTTAAATCTTTATTTGGATTATTTAAATTACTAAAATAATTAAATAATTGGAATAGAAATATTCTTCTTCTCTTTCAGTCTCATGTCTGTGTGAGTCAGGATGTGGTTAGCTTAGCTTAGCATAAAGGGGGGAACAGTTAGCCTGGCTTTGTCTACGCTTCAGAAAGCTGATTGACATTTTCTATCTGGTTTCTTCGGTCTGGAGTGTAAAATGAATAAGTTGCAGCTTCAGAGGAAGTTATCAATAAATTATTTCTGATTCTGTCTTGTTGGCTCAGTGAAGAGACTGATTATCTGATTTCTCCTTTGCTGTACAGTTTTGCCAGAGAACTCTGGGGGAAGCCCGTAACGCCCCTATCGCGAGACAGCTAATCGTCTGCTTTTCAACAGCCGGGAAACACATTCAGTCAGTTGTGTAGCTGCATGGTTGAGGTTTGCGACAGTTTCAAATGTCGTGGTGGTGATACTGCGTGGAACGTGACCTGCAGTCCTTGCAGTATGTGTTAGAAAATACTGGTGTGTCTTCTATAAATGTATACGGTATCTGCTGACTGTATCCATAACCTCAGTTAGCTTAGCATTCGTTCAAGCACTGCGGTGGGATGAGCTCATGGCGTCACGCTCTGGATAGAGCTCGTGCATGTGTAGTAGAAGGAAAACACTTTTTAAACCTTATTTTGGGGCAAAGCCATCAAACTGGTTTTCCTGCTGATTCTCCATATGTCCCGGTGACCAGTCAAAGTGCAGTTATGGCGGGACTTGCCTATAAGGACTTTGGTTTCACTTTCCTTTTTAAGGATTACGGTATGCACTTCATCGCTGACCACCTTCTAACAGGACAAAGTAGACAAGGCTAGATTTTAAAAACAGAGAAACAGTTCCCGTGATGTATAACGTATAAGAGGCTATACAGGAAGTGATGTCAGGACTTCAGCTTTCTATACAGATGACGGTGACATCACCTGGTACCAACCAATGGGCAGTGGTCAGTTCAGTTCCTGCTTTTCACCAGCAGAGATCAGTCTTTTGGTTTTCCCTTAAATCTTGATTGGTTTCTGACAGTCCATGTATCTCCAGGTGTTCCAGGGCTCCCAGTGCTCCCAGTCCTGTCCAGGATGCTGCCAGCCTCCATCCAGATTACGGGGGAGATGCTGTCGGCGGCCGAGGTTCAGGACATCTGTGAGAGTCTAAAGGAGGACAGCGTCCGGCTGCTGTCCGTCCGCGGCTGCCAGCTCTCCGACCGTGACTTCGGCCGCGTCTGCCGCAGCGTCGCCGAGTCGCGCTCGCTCGCTCAGCTCAACCTCAACCTGGGCGTTGTCTCCAGCATTAACCGGACACGACACTTGGCCGACGCCCTGAAGGCCAACCGGTCCCTGCAGACCCTGTTGTAAGTACAGAGGTGTTTTCTTTACTGCTCCTAGAAGTGCTGACAGACCAAATAACATCCAGGCGAATCCTAATGGTTCAGGAGACCTCCCTGTCTAAAAGTCACAGTGTCATTGGTTTGTAAGACTCTGTCTCTGGGCTGCCCTACAGTCTCCATGGCAGCCCGCTGTTGGACGCCGGCCTGGTGACCTTGAACTCAGCCCTGTCTACCCACCCGTCGCTGGTCTGTCTGGATCTGGGAGACTGCATGCTGGGAGACGAGGCTCTGGGTCTGATCTGTGGGATGCTGCCACCTGACGGAGCCAAGTCAGGTAACAAACACCTGAAAACCCCCAGAGGACACAAGTTTACATCTGACTTTCAAACATGTTTCTGCTTGATCTCTGGTGTTCACAGTATGTGGTTGCAATCTACCAGACTAGAGGCCTCAAAAGTGCAAGTGTTGACAACAACACCTCGGAAACCACTTACAGGCCACCAAGCAACCCTTTAGCTGCCTCAAGGAAAAACTGTAGAAAGCATTTCAGCACTGTGCTGGCACTCTGACACTTAACACTCCGGGCACCCTGAACAATCAAGCAACTCTCTTAAACATCCGTAAACCCACACAAACACTCTAGTCACCAGCTAGCAACCACCAAGAACAACACGGCAAATACCTGGGACCGTCCTGGAACATCTTGGCAACCAACCTGACACCACCTGAACCACCCTAGCAAGCAACTCCTTACAGCCACCATCAACATTCCGGTCACTGCCCGGAAAACTCGTGCAACCATGAAGAAATTAGGGATAGTCGATAAAATTCAGTAAAATTCCACTATTCTTGATACCGATTGGCAACCACGGTAAAAACACAAACAGTAAATCCCATCATGTACTTCAACATATACTCCTTTAATAAAAACATTTGAACATGATAAAGAACAGTTAACAGCTGTGAGAGGATGTCCAGGACAGATGAGAGCTGGTTTGATGTCGGTATATTCATAAAGGAGCAATCTGATGAAATTACAACCTCACACTCTGCAAAACTGCTTTTTGCAATCTCTCAGGTGTAAAATGTTTAAGGGTGGTCTCTGTCTATTTAGCAGTGGTTTGAGATTTTTATATTAAAGATACTAAACAGTAATTGATGATTGAAATGGATTGTGTTGCCCTTTACAGACAGTCTCTAGCTCCTCCACAAACTGCCAAGCTAGAAGGAACTACCAAAAAATGTCACAGTAACCTTTTGAAATAACTGAGCAACCACTATGAACACTGAATCAACCACATGTTAACATCTTTGCAACCTCACAGAGCAGCACAGTAACCACGCTAGCTACTGCCTGAAAGCCTTTGGCAACCAGATGGGAACCACCAGGTCACTTGAAACCAACTCATGGCAAACCCTAGCAACCCCCCAAAGAACCCTCAAACCCCAAAGAAATCAATACAAATACCAATTAAATTTTTTTTAAAGTATGTATGTGAAGTGAATTAAAACATCAACAACCACCCGGTAACCTAGTAACGCAACAGAACGCCATGGTTGTCCAAAGCAACTTACAATAAGAACATTTGTCAGACGAAAATGAGCAAGACGAATTGATGGCTAGAGGTAGAGAAAGGAACAAGTTTCAAGCACTCATTATTGCTAGTTTAGCCATTACTGGTAGACAGAAAAGATAGCTACGCTTAGATGCTACACAGTGCTAAGAGCCAGGATGAACAAACACAACTAACATAAAGGTGTCTGGAACACCATAGAAACCACCCTAAACATCAACCTAGTAACCACCAGAACAAAAGAAAGCACAGCAACCCTGTCAATCAGAAGGAAACCACCAACACTATATTGACCCTCACGGAGCACCGTACCAACCACCTGTCAGGCCTTTCAACACATTACACTACAGCAGTCACCTGGCAATGCCCCGTCACCCCACACAGGTGGACTGTTGACCAATCATGGACTTCATCACATACATCACTAATGTGTTGTTACTGTGAAGTTTCAGGTGTAACCTTAACTGAGTGCTTTGCTTTTAATTTCAGCTCTCAGGTCTGACGCACTTTCTGGTTTAATAATCTCCTCATGAAAAGTCTCTTCGGCAGAGTCAGGCGCTCATTTAATAAGTCAATAAAATAACCAATAACTGGAAACTATATCGTCACACTAGTTCTTGTAAATCAGACTGAAATTCAGCAGCAGGTCTGCCGAAACTTCTGCAATTCAGAGGAAATTATTCAGTGAAGCTCAGAAGACATTTTGTCTCCTGGGACTCAGTTATTTCAGGCTCAAATAACCTGAATTCATCGGCTCGGATGTCCACACGCTGTCGCCACACCCTGAAGGATTCAGGAGGATTTAACTCTTCGCTTGGAGGACAGAGTTTATCATGAAGGCATTTAAAGACTAGAATCTTCTAAGCAACCGAATACCTAATTTAATCACACCTGAATGCCCTATATTCAAATATTAAGTTCTCAAATTCAGATCTGTGGATGTCTGCAGGTCTGAGGGAGCTCACTCTGAGCGCTAACCCGGGAATCAGCTCCAAAGGCTGGGCTCGACTCGCCATCGCTGTGGCTCACAGCTCCCAGCTCCGAGTGCTCAACCTGGACTACAACCCACTGGGTAACAGCACGACTACACGCTTCATACCAAAAGATGCTATACTAAACATGCTTCATAAAACACACATATGAAGACAGATGCAAGAAATAGGACTGAAATTTAACAGCAAATACAGTAAATGACTGCAGTTGAGGTTAAAATATAAAAAATATGGCAACTCATCTTCCATTTAAAATAAAGGTAAACTTATGGTATATTACAGGGTTAAGACCTGGCTTTTGATGAAGGTTAGGTTATAGAGGGGCGGTGTAAAGTGAAAATCAATATAAAACTCCTCTTGTAGTTGAAGTTGTAGGTGAATGAATAGAAGTCATTGTAATGTCCTCAGTGAGTTTGAGTTTGCAATATGAAACAAAGGAGAGTTGCAGGCTGGAGTTTTTTATTGAAAATTTAGTGAATGTGATCAGTCAGTTAATTAAAACATTTTAGGAGCACCAGTTCTCACAGTTCTAGAGGTTCTGTTCCTGCGGTCCAGTAGTCAGACCAGCAGACGTCAGCATTACTGAGTTTAGATTCATCATCACTACATTAAACCAGGCTGCAGCTCACTGACTAGTTCTGACATGGAGATTAGTTGTTGTCAATATTTGCAGCCTCTAACTGCAGGTGGAGCTATTGATAGCTTCCTGACAAAGCTAACGTTAGCATGCTAATTTCTGAGCCCTTCAGTGGAGTGAAAGAGGTAATATGGAGTCCAGTGGACATCTCTGACATTGAAAAGTGTTTAATGTTGTTGATGTTACTCGATTTTATATCACTAAAATAACACAACATGAGTAAATTTTAACGACGTGACCTGATTTAGTGAATCCCTGGTCAGCGAGCTAGCCGTTAGACTTCATGTTGAGTGGTGATTTATGAAGAGCCGGTTGTAAATGTCCTGGATCTGATTCCAGGTGATCAGATCGCCGGGATGCTGGCGGTTGCAGTGGCGTCCAGCAGAACCCTGGAGGTGCTGGACCTGGAAGGAACCGGACTGACCAACCAATCAGCACAGGTTGACCAATCACACACCCTCCTCTCTTTCTGTTCTTCTTCTGTTTCATCATCAGTGTCTCTGTCATTTAGCTGGTTGTCCAGCAGGGGGAGGTGTTGATCTGAACATCCTGCAACACTGAAACCAAACACACCTTCATGTTCATGTGTTCACCTCAGTGGTGGACAGTAAGGACATTTACTCAGTACTGTACTTAAGTACACATTAGAGGTACTTTACTTTTTACTTTTACTTTTTACTTCTCTAAATTTATCCTGACAGCTTCAGTCACTTTACAAATCAAGTTTTGTACACAGAAACATATGAAGAGTTTATAAAATATGATGTTTTGTTATAAATTAAACTCCCAACAGTTTATACAAGTACAGCTGGCAGGATTATTAATTCACTGACAACATTTTTGATGGTTTAAGTCATTTTTCATGTAGAAGTTTACATGGTTCCAGCTTCAGATGAGAAGATTTTTTCTTATAATTATATAAATTTTTTTGTAATAATTTTGAGCTTCGTACTGTTGGTAAGACAAAGCGTGAAGGTGTCACTTTGTGTTCTGTGATGGAATTTCTCACTATTTACAAAATTTAGAAAATCAATTAATGGAGAAAATAATCAGCAGATTGATCCAGAATTAAAATAATAATTAGCTGCAGTCTAAACAGTTAAAATGAGCTCCAGCTCAACGACAGCAACTTCAGCACAGTCACAGGACAGCGAGTACTTTTACTTTGAATACTTTAAGTGCATGGTGTTAAATACAAACATCCCCAGAACCATGGATGGAGTGCTGAATGGGAAGTGAGATGAAACCTGAAAGCAGATTTCAAGTTAAAGAAATAGAAACAAAATAAAGACGGAAGAAAAAGCTGCAGAAACACTGGCAGTAATGTCCAAATATTAAAAGCTGTAAATAAGTGTGAATTATTGTTATAGTCTGCGTGCCTGTAGTAGTGGGGGAGTAGATATTCTTTTATTGTCTGATGATGAAGAAACTATTTCTGAATGTGTGATAAAGATAAAACAAGTTAGAGAGTTTAGTTTTGGTTATTAATCATCATCACAAAGTCTACTGGTGTGAGTCTGAGCTGCAGTGATGGAAGTAAAAAAATTATTTATTTAACTTTATTTAAACACAGTTTAAATCAGCAGCTGCTATGTAGTTGTAAACTTTGTTTGAATAAACAGAGTCAGTGTCTGAACAGCATATTGATTCTACTGATCTATTGACTCTTTTGTCCCTGTGAGGATCCTGTAGGAATGATGATCCGGTCAGTAGTCGAGCTGTTGACACTCTGAAATTACATGAATTACTTTATTTATTTTACCCTTTGAGATGACTGGATCTGGAGTCTGTGATGAAATCTTCAAAACTCAAGCCTGATGGATGATGTTGTGTTAAAGACCTAAAGTGAACCTTCAGCGTGAACCTTGAGTTTAGAATATTTTAGTGCGCAGATGTCAAGAAAAAACAGTTCACTGGCCGGGCGGCTGCTTCCTGTTTGTTGGTGTACGCAGGTACGCAGCTTGTCTGAATGTCACAGAGACTCGTCACACATTATGAGACTAATTGTCTCTCACAGAGAGTTCTAGAACTGAAACAGTTAGTTGATTAATCAGTAAGCAATATCAGTAATCTACCAAAACCACTGTGGAAGAGAAAAAACTCCATCCCAAGTTATAAACCTCCTTTTATTTGAAATATCAGCAGTATAATGTAGTCAAGTAGAAGAAGTCTCTATTGATAAAATCTGTTTACATGTAGAGCCATTCAGATGAAAAACCTTGTATGTCTATGTTTACGCATTTCCTCAGATCACACGATGCTCCTCCCCATGTTCAGTAAATCCTCTGTAACTCTAAGATCAGAGACGGACTCAGGTGTTTCTCACCTGGGGTGTTTGTGGTGGATGAGTCTCGGTGAAGGAGAGAGGCAGAAAGGGAAGGACGCTAACACAGACACGATGATTTCAGTGATCTATAGATGAAGCAATGCTTACAGGCAGGTACAGGTAGACAGGTCCAGGTGAGGGAAAGGTGGACGTATGGGACCTTTGGGATTAGGAATATGGCTGGAGAGGAAGGGACACAGTTTGTAGTGCAAGTCGTCTCCTCTCAATGTTAAAACAGCAGATTTCCAGTGGAAGTTCTGTATTGGGTTTTCTACTAGAAAGAGGTCTGTGTCTCGCAGCTCAGCAGCAAACCAGACAGGACAGTAATATGCTGAGATTCACTTATGTGTGAAAGCCTCTCTGCTGTGATCTAATTACAGTGAATTTATCAGTGAAGTCTGGCAGCACAGGGGTGAAAAAGCTCAGCCTGCTTCAGGGTTATTAACAGCCTACCAACTGTAAATAATGTCGTATCAGACACCAAATAAATCAATTTATTACTTTAAAATATTATTTTGTTTAATCACTGCACCAAAACAGGACTTATTAAGCCTTAAATTACCAGTCCCTCCAGGATGTCCCGGGCCTTTTCTCTGATTGCTGTGGTCTAAAATGCCTAATTTTGCTGCAGCTTTTCTAATAAATTGCGATGAAAGTTGCAATGTTTGGGGGCTTTTTGCACTGAAATTGTGGGAATAAGTGAAAGCTGCAATGGCAGATGTGATATGTTTAACTTTAGAATTGTAGTTGAATCATTCGGGTCTGACCTTGACCCTGACCTTGACCCTGCATATTTAAACCAGCTGACCTGGAATCTTTCCTGCAGCTGACCGGGATGCAGCGTCTCTCTGACGTCCTCCGTGTGTTTCTGACGTTCTCTCGCAAAGTGTTTGTCAGGAGAGGATTTCCTTTATGTTGGACCACAATGATGCACGTTCTGCAGAACAGGTTCCCCGCTTTGGTGAAGAAGATCTGGATCCTGGTCTTCACGCTACTTTACTGTTGTTATTGTAGGTAAATTTTGGTATCACACACGTCTGCTGCGTCTTCTAAAAGAGGAAGTGGGTTTTCTGACATGTGACAATGTTTTGCAGGAAATGGCGATGAGAGGTCAGGTTTGTGGAAAAGTTGCAGTGACTGGTCAAAATTGCAAGTCGTGCTGAATTCACAGGGATCCTGGAGGGACTGAATTATATTCAAATGAACACACGCAAAACTTTATTCATGTCACTGAACAGGTGATCACACACCATTCTCGAACCCAACTCTCCGATGCTTTCTGAACCAGTCCAAGTGCTACTTGCTGGACAGGAATTATTGGATCTCAATTGGCGCATGACCTGTGGCGTTCCACAAGGATCAATACTTGGCCAACTTTCTTTCTTCTTTTCAATCTATACACGCTGGACAGATTTTTTCTTGTTAGACACTGACAGCACTGAGAGTGATAGTTGTTGGGGTTCATAATGGCAGACAGAAAACAACAGAAAACAGTGCATCAGGCCAGATGTGTGGGACTTCTATCATCTTTCATTTATGTTAATTCATCTGGTTTTCTTCCCTCTCAGGCTGTTGCTGTGCTGATGTGAATTACAGGGGATCAATAGTTTCATGGTGTGTAGAGAAACTGACGTTAATTACCTACCTGTGATGTAACAAGGTAGATGTTGTGGTCACATCACGGACAGGCCGATGCTTCCCACACGTACTGCGGAGTTTTTTGTATGAATAAAGTTTTGTCGGATGTTTTGAATGAATGTGGTCTCTTGTGTCCAGGTGTTCTTGGACATGGTGGAGAACTACCCGACCAGTCTGCGGGTTCTGGTCCTGGCTGAGAACGACATCAGCCCAGAGCTGCAGCAGCAGGTCTGTGACCTTCTGTCCGAAGGAGAGGACGACGACGACAGAGAGGCCACAGCCCTCCAGTCAGGCCCAGCCTCCAGCAGCGCCCTGCTGCCAATCAGAGACAAGTACCAGCCAATCAGAGACAAGTACCAGCCCCCTGCCTGGCTCCCTCACAGCAGTAAGGGCTGAACACTCTCTCCCCCTGTCCTCACCTCTAGACTGTCCCCCGTCCAGACCTCCTTACCCTCAATACTGGTCCCTCAAAGACAGTAAGAATGGTTCAGGCTGCACAGAACCAGTACAGAACCAGTATTGAACTATTAAATTGGGTCCAGTTTGTCATGCTGGTTCAACTGGAATAGGATATCATGCTGGTTCTGCTGGTTCTGCTTAGCTTGGTCTGACCCACTGAGCTCCAGTATCAGACTGACCCACTATGAGCCTGGTCCTGTTAGGTGTCCTCAGTGACCGTAGGAGATTTTGGGTTCTGTATAATAGAGGTCGGAAGTGTGAATCTGGTTAAACTGGTTCTATCTAATCCCAGTTAATAAAGAGTATTCTGTATTCCCATTCCTAATAGAAAATATTCAAATTAATATACATATTGATCTGCTCTTCTTCTGTGGTTCCTCTGTGATTCCATGCAGCTGTATGGTCTGACATTCTGGTCTGGTTCTGGTTCTGATACAGAGCAAGTTACAGAACTGAATACATTATCCTTAAAGGCCCGGTCACACCAGCATTTAAATCAGTTTAATAGAATCATTGATTAGCTCATCAGGGAGAAATAAATCTGCATGAAAGTTCCCTCCATAACAAAATGGAGGACGCTAATGTAGCTTATTAGCTGTGTTTCACCTTCCAGGTACTTAGCGTCCTGTTAGCTAGCCATCTGTTAGAGCCTTTACTCCCCTCTAACTCTTTATTGAATGAAATTATATAATCAAACACCTGGCTGGTTAGCCTGTTAGCAATTAGCAGTTCAGCTACAGTGGTTCACCAACAAGCTTGGTGATTGCTGAACTCCTGTAGCCGCAGAGCTAACCACTAGCCAGCCGGGCTACAGTCAGTCACAATAGCTTCTTTCCATTCCTGCTGATATTTTGTGCTGAGGATATCATTTCATTCAATAAAGCTAACAAGCTAGCAACAAGAGAAGAAGTTCACCAGAGTTGAATTTGAGGCGAAACATGCCTTCACCTCCTCGAGTGAATCCTTTGTAATGAAAACAATTAACCTTTTTAAAGGCTGATGTGACCGAGCCTTCTCAAGGACACGTCTACTCGTAGTTTCTTTTAATTAATAAAAACAGAGGAAACACTGAAGCTTTTGGTTTTACATGTTTAGCCAGTGTACTCAAAATCATGTATATATTTAAACCTTTTCCACATCTACCGTTTTTAGATTGACTTCCTTTAAAGGTTCAACATCAAGCGTAGGCAGTTGGTTAGCTTAGCTTAGCATAAAGACTGTAAACAGGAGGAAACAGCTAGTTTGGCTCTGTCCAAAGGTAACAAGATCCACCAGCTCCTCTAAAGCTCCCTGACTAACATGTTAAAGCTGGGTTTTTTTTCATTTGTACTTTAAAGGAATTAAAAACTTAACATTGAGTTTGTTGGTTGATTTTTGCAGAAAATGACCTGAAACCAAAGGAAATCAATCTCAAAACGGATCAATAAATTGGAAAATATCACCAGGATGTAAAGTAACAGAAGTTAATGGTGTTAAAAAATGGAGACTCGGTGGTCTGGTCCTCTCAGCTCTAAACGTGTCGTTCTTTAACTCTACAGACTCCAGCCCCCAGATGGTCTTGCTGACATCAGGTGTAGGTGAGAGCCTATTGGCTGAGACTGAGATGTGACCCCTCCCACAAACACACCCACTTCCTGTTTAACTATTTTCACTGGTTTGGTTTGAATGTTTCTGGTTTGTTTCCCTGCACTGCACTTCTCTGGGTTGTCAGATCACCTGATAGCTAGCAGCCAATCACATGCTCTGCATGGTTTGATGTAGCACCTGTACATAGACTAGAACAGAGTGAGAGGCAGCACAAATCCTTAACACACCAAGTGACTTACAGACAGGTGTTTGTTCAGCAGGTGTACAGTGTGTCTGATGTATGTTCTGCGCTGCTGCTCTGATGTCACAATAATAAAACTGTTTACAGCTTCGTAAGAACCAAAGACTCTGATTCGTCATTCACTGTCAAACTGCAAGCTAGCACTGCTAACGACATTAGCTAAAGCACAAAGTCGTGGACTGAAAGCACCATTTAGAGATACATATTTTACATACTGTCAAACTTCAGTTAAAAGCCCCGGCCTTTATTTGCTTCAATCACTGATCTCACCTGGCCTGTATTTGGGACAGGCCTCTAATTGAGACCTGCATTTATTTGTCAGAACATGTAGCCACACCAGGCCATTAAAAGGGACAGCTGCTATTTGGGACTGGGTTTTTAATTGAACTTTTACGTTGCTCACAATATTGATAAAATTTTCACATTAAAGGGATGTCAACAATTAGCATAAACTGGCATATGGGCTTGTATCTTAATGAAGTAGTTATGGTTACATATAGTTATTAACTAAATGTGTCACCTTTTTGTTGAAAATCTATGGTTAATAGTGATGAAATGTATCTGTTGGCCTGTTTCCCACTTGTTTATATTTATTGTAAATCAATGTAATTCACATTTACAGTCTGATCCATTTAAAAGTCTTGATGTAGGGGCAATTTGCACAAATCATTGTTAAATCTTATAAAGTCAGTGCCAGAGATGACCGTCACTGTTGCTCTGCTAAGCTAGTTAGCATTTAGCATAATCAGTTTAGTGGGCGTTACCTATGTGTGGAAAAACAAGTCATGTAATCAAGATGGCTGTTCATCAAAAATGTTTTCAATTGGAAGAAACATCTTGGAGGAAAAGGTAAGTAGATTTAGCTAGCTAGCCATCAGCTTACATAATAATAAGATTCTGTTTTTTGGACTTGTTTTTTGTTTTTGGTATTTTGCTTGTGACACATGAATCATTTTACCCAAGCAGGAACCTCCGGCTCTGAGAAGTGAAGCTCCTTAAACCTGCGTCCTTTCTAGCAGCCAGCAGGGGGCGACTCCAGCGGCTGCAGAAAGAAGTGTGATTGTATAGAAGTCTATGAGAAAATGTTTCTACTTCTCAGCTGATTTATTCCCTCAGTAAACACTTTCCTAATGAGTTTATGGTCTATAAATCAGAACCAGCGTTGCTGAAAAAGCTTATTAGAGTTGGCTGCTCATTTTTACAATTAGTACATTTTGTTTTAAGCCTGTTTGTTGCTAGCTAAAATTGGCATCCCAGCTAATATCACAGTTGATGTGAATTACAGACGCACCTTGCTAACCTTGTTTGCCCACAAACCAACTGTCGTGGTTTTGATTTGTGGTGTTTGTATTTTCTTGTTTTTGCCCGTCCCTGTTTCATTCCCTGCCTCTGTGTTCCCGTCCTTATGTTTTTGTCAGTTGATCATTGGTTCCATGTTCTCTGTTGTTTTCTGTTACCTTCGTCCTTGTGTAGTGTTGTGTTCTTTACTTCCTGTTTTATTTTGAAATCTTGTGTCATTGTCTAGTTTTGCTTCCCGTTGTCCTGATGTGTCTCACGTGTTGACTCCTTCGCTGCTCGTTTGTCTTTAATGTCATGTCTTCATCGTTTGTCCTGTTCCTGTTTGAGTTTACAAACTCAGTTGTTGAATATTCTGCCTGTTTTGAATTTAGCTTTTTTCACTGTACTCACCTTGGTTTGGATTTTACCTGCACCACTTCGTGTACGCCCTGTGTCTGCGTAAGTATGACGCTTAACAAACTGAACTTTCCCCTCCAGTGTTTTGCATCGCGGTCCACACCTCAGTTTACCTGCCAACTGTGACACCAACAGGTGACATCAGCTGACCACGCCCACTTCCTTTATACAGGCTATGATTTGTCCCCCCCTTTGGATGGAAAAAACTAAATGATTCAAATGAAAGTCTGAAGGGAAAATAAGTTTATGTATTTGATGTAACCTGCTGCAGTGATCAGAGTCTGTTGTGACGCTGCTGCCGTGTGGAGGAATAAATGACCACTTCATATTTTCAGTCTGAATATAAATGAGGAGGCTGCCCGTAACTCCATCTCCTCCGTCCTAATGAAGCTGCCGGGGCCTGACTGTGGGCTCAGGTTATTCTGGGCTCTCTGACTTCCTGTCGTGATCCGGTGTCAGGCGGCGGCGGTTCAGCTCTGGTCCTGGTTTGGCAGATGACTGAATGATGAATAATGTGAAACAGCTTCAGCACACAGGCCGAAAACATGATTCATTTCTTTTTATTAACAATATGAAATGATGAAAGTTCAAGTTTACTTTCACTCGCAGTAAGAAGACATTTATTTAAGACATACATTTCTCAAGTATTGTACTTTACCCCAGTCCCAATTTCTGCTTAATTATACATATATATTATATATTAATGCTAAATATAATCAACAAATAACTTGTGATGTGTTATTGTAGATTAAGATCAAACTTTATTGATCCAGCAGAACAGAAAGTGATCAGAATGAGCTCACAGCTGCAGCATGAACACATCAATGTGTGAATAATTATAATCCAGTGATATAATATCTCTAATTCTGAAATGGGCTACTGTGAGTATATGTCTAACAAAGCTATCACCACCTGCACTTTAGCTAGCATCAACACGATTAGCCTAACACGGTTATTTTTGTTCACACCAAACGCACTACATGACACAAACTTCAGCTAGTTTTTTGGATTGAGCAATAAATAAACTGCCGTCCTCAAACCTAAACGACAAAGTAGGTTGATTGCCAATCGTCCCAAAACAACAGGACTGTTGACGTAAGTCACATGACGGTAAACTCGTAGTTAACGTTGTAGTTTGGTTTGTGTCTGGGCAACAAAACCCCTGAGTTAGGTTTAAGAAAAGTATGTGAGTCACGTACGTACCTTTATTTAAGTTAAAACTTTAACTTATTCCTGTGTTTGTTTGTCCATCCACCTCCTGACATGGACTTGGCTACGTCACCTGACTTCCTCCTGAGCTGCCGTCACATGGCCACCAGAGGTCGCGTCACAACAATAAACGTAAATATGAGTATAATAAGCTGCTGCCTACACATCTGTGTTTCTGGTGAGGACTGTTTCAAATTGTGTAAAATAAAGTTCTCTGTTCAAACGAGTATCCCTTACGGAGAAAGTACTTTTTACGAGTGTCATCAGAGTAAAATGTGTCCATATCTATATTTTAATAAAATATAAATATAGGAACCTTTTTTTAAATCGTTTTCTTACTATTTTATTGAAAAACGTTGCTCTGAAGCTCAATTCTGAGGCTGTTTTGTAAATTGTTTTCTAATAACTCCTGATCAACCCAGACCAGTTTCATGCTAAAATAACATCCAGTTGGTCCCAGCCACACCCAGATTACGTACAGATCCAGACAGTGGTGTGCTAGTTTTATCAGGTGGACTTCAGCTGTGCAACAATGACTAACTGACTGTAAACAACTAATATCATGCTGATTAGGCGGTTTGTGGCCACATTGGCTAGTATGTTTCCCCCTGCTTCCATTCTTTGTGCTAAGCTAAGCTAAAGAATGGCCAAAATGAGAATATTTCTTCAAGATGCTTGAGTCAGTGTTGATGTCTGGACTTATTTTATCAGGTTTGATTTTCCACGAAGCGACCCCACCTGTTGACCTTTTAGCTCTGGATTTACTTTTGTCACATATTTTATTTTCTGTAATATGATTAACGTAATGATTTCAGCGATGCTCCAAAGGCTGGTTCAAACTCCTGTGAAGAGAAAACAGGACCAAATCATTGTTAATTACATCTTTATTTCATTTAACCTAAAAACAGTCAAATGTACAGATATTGAGTCTAAAAAATAACCTGTATCTGTATCTTGAGTGTGTTTGTAAAATGTGAAACTCCTCTTCTGCTTGTTTTCCAGAAACAACACGAGGACCTGATCCGAGCGGTGGCGTCTGAATGTTTCTCTCACATTATGTATATTTTATATCTCCTGTTTTATCTGCCAGCCTGTCCTGTCTGCTGTCTGTATATAAAAACAGCAGCTGACAGGCTGCAGAGCTCATCATTCACCGCTTTATTGCACACAGTTTGTTTGAAAAAAACCTCCACCTCTCAGCCCAGAACATCACACACACTCTCCACTGATAAATTACACCAATAAATTAGGTTTTAAAGCCTCAGAGAGACGCAGCGCTTCGGTTTTATCACCACAGAAGAGTGAGGAGCAGAAAACACAACATGTACAGTGTCAAATATAAAAACAGGTGGGGGGAGCTCAACAGAATAGAAAATATGTAAAGAGTTCAGAATGACAAAATAAAAAGTCTCAGAGTTTGGATTCGGCATGTGGTGAGGATTTGATAGAAGAAGGATTCTTCGTCGAGCAGAAATCGTCTCGGTCACACTGAAGTTTCTCTTCTCAGACGTTTCTCAGTAGTTTTAAACCTGGACCTTTTTTCACATGTTGAAATGACCTGATGGTGCAGAAAGTTTTGTGCAGCAGATGCTATCAAATAACACTAAAAGATCTTCTGTCTGCCCCTGACAGGCTCGCCACGGGAAACGTGCGTGCATCGCTGCTTCATGGTGTAGAGGACTGGGCAGAGCGAAGATTTCTTTATTAAATTTTCCCTTTTTTAATTTTAAATTTGAGGATAAAAAATGGATTGAGTTTTACCTGCATGTCTCAGGAGCGAGCTACCGTGTTTCCAACCTCCACTACCATTATCGCAGGCGTCAGTGAGCCGCCCGAGCGCCGCCCGAGCGCCGTCTTACTCCTTCATATTTCTACAGAAACAACACAAAAGTGGAGGCTGCTGGGAGGAAAGGAAGAGAGGAAGCTGAACTACTGTATGTTACTGGATTCCTGCTGTCGTACTTTTGTGCTACGCTACTTGTAACAAGTTAGCGTAGCACAGCCCTGATCGAGCCAAAGTCCATTCAGAAAACAAGCATTTTAAAAGTAGTTTTCTTGTCACCTTACTGACGAAGCATGAAGTCATGTGTTCACCAAATCTGTTATTTCAGCATCAGTTTGATCCGTTTATTGAACATAAATCCCAGCTGTTTGTTGTGGGTTCATACATCTGTAGTAAACCAGATTAGGGCACAGGTTTACTAAAGTCTCGCTCTGAAATCTCAGGAGAGGGGATTTGTTGCAGGGATCCTCTCCATGATGTCGTGAGACACCGGAGCTGTTTCTCAATTCCGAGTTCACCAAGTTCGGACTCCGAGCTCGCAGGAACTGGAGCACGCAGTCGTCATTCAGCACGGCAGGTCCCGTTAGCGGGCGGGACCTCGCATCTCCGAAAACGCCGTGGCAAATTTTCAAATCGGCTCTGTCTCTAGAAACTGACCACAAATTTGGAGTTTAAACAACCACATCCCTGCAAAAAAACTCATTCTGTGACACGAGACCAGCAGCATTATACCCGACAGCTGTGGGTCTTCCCTCACGCCATTTCCACTGCAGTTGGTGCGAAATGCATTCTGGGATACTTGGCTATCCGAACACAAGTCACCACCCGATGGAGGCTCGGTGAAACGGACGGAGCGGGAACACATCCGGCTGGACTTGGTTAGATGCGGACTTTTGAACAGTCCTCGGGCTGATGGCGTTGAACAAGAACAGAGAAGACCGCAGACTGAGAAGCGGCTCTTGTTTAACAGTCGATGGCAGGAAGCTTTTTGTGGACGCCATTCTGACGGGCGCCATTGTCCCAGTCTATGTGAAAAAAGCACAGAGAGCTGCAGGGGACAGAGCTGGGCGGTGTGCAGCCATGTTTTTAAGCTTGAAAAGAGTTAATTTACCCAGAATTCATTGCACACATTACACAGCTCTGTGCAGCTGATGCTCTTATACCTCTGAACTCTGCTTTGGTGAATCCTTTACTTTGCATTTACATTCGCCGCCAGCAGAACGACACACCTGACTGTCAGATGGAGAGTTGCATTGTGGGTAATGCAGGCGGCAGGTTTTGATGAGGAAGAACGATATGTAGAGTGAAGCAGACGATATCTGTGGTTCTGCTGCCGGTTCTGTCCATCGTGAGTTACAGGAGTCACGTGATCTGCAAGAAGTTATGATGTCACGTTTACCCCCAGGTGCACGCTGGGAGATTCGCCTGTTGAACCGGATCCCAGTTCTGACCTGAACATGAGACAGGTGAAGCTGTCAGCGTCCTCTGACCTCTGACCCTGCTGGGTGAGAGACTCTCTCTCTCTCTGCTTGTTCCTGTGCTCGGACGCCCGCTCAGTCTATCTGACCTCCGTGTTCAGTTTCTTCTTCTCTGGTTCTGCTACGTTCAGGAAGCTGATCTGACACTCCTGCTCCTCCTGCTGCGCTCGCCGCCCGCTCTTCTGTCCGCGCTGCTGTGATGATGATGATGATGATGTCAGCGGGCAGCAGGGGGCGTGGCCACAGTCCCTACAGTGACCCTGCAGTACGAGGGCGGCGGTCAGCACCACCACGGCCAGCGTCATCCCCGCCAGCACCAGCAGGATGATGAGCTGGACCTCCGACAGGCCGGCGGCGCCGCGCTCGCTCACAGTCACCTTCAACAGCCGCTCGCCATGACGACTGCTGTTACCGCTGCCTGTGGTGCTGCTCTGCTGGTTCTTACCACCGGTGGTCAGGTGAGGTCTGACCCCGCCTCCTCCTCCCTCCCACCCCAGTGTCGTCCAGCTGGGCTCGCGGTCCTCCCGGCTCCTCAGCGGCGTCTCGCAGGTGGTGCCGGTGTAGCCGGGCCGGCAGACGCAGTGGAAGCCTCCGGCTCGGTCCAGGCAGCGGCCGCCGTTGAGGCAGGGCCGGCTGGCGCAGTCGTCCAGGTTGACGGTGCAGAAGCGTCCGGTGAAGCCGGCGGGGCAGACGCACGAGAAGCGGTTGACGCCGTCCTGGCAGGTGGCGCCGTTGGCACACGGCATCATCAGGCAGTCGTCCACGTCGTTCTCACAGCGCGGCCCCGTGAAGCCGGCCAGGCAGCGGCACGTCAACTCTGCCGCGAAGCCGTCAGCGTCCTCGCACAGGCCGCCGTTTTTACACGGAGACCTGCAGACAAAACAGACGAAGAAGAAGAGAGTTAAGTGGTTCTGCATCTCTTTTCTCCACCTGGACATGCAGGTGAGTTCCACCTGTACGGACCTCCTCTGGTGGCAGGGCCCGGTCTTCAGCTGACAGTCTCTGCCGTGGAAGCCGTCAGGACACAGACAGGTGTACTCGCCGCTGTCCTCCAGCACACAGGTAGCTCCGTTCCGACAGGGCTGCTGCTCCGAGCACACGGACAGGTCTGACGGTTTTCAGAGGACAACAACAAAGTTTAGAAAGTAATCTGAGTCATTTCTATTCTTTACTGATGAAGCAAAGTCGTGAAGTTCAACACGTAGTTTCCCGTCTAATCTAGAGCTGGACAATAAAACAATAACAATAATTATTGCAATAAAGTTTTTTCCAATAAAAATACAACTGAGTTAAGGATTCTGGTCTTGTTTTGGTTCCATGTCTTGTGTTTGCTCTTTGTTTTGTTCTCCTGTTTAAGTCTGTTTTTGGTTCTGTGTTTCTCTGTGTAGCCTGTATTCATGTTCAGTTCTTTGCCTCAGTTCTTAGTTCTGTGCTATATTTCATGTTAGTGTTCTTCCTGGTCTGTGTTTCTGTGTTTTATTATTTGATCTTGTCTTGTTAAGGGTTTTGTAGCTTAGTTTATTTATGTTTGTCTGCATGTTTTTTACCTGTTCGAGTCTTTAGTCTCCTGTTTGGTCCGGTCTCTGTTCCCTGCCCTGATTTTGCGGTCTTTCCATGTTTTGTGTTTTACTTTGGTAGATCTGTCCTGGCGTGTTCCCGTGTGCTTTACTTCCTGCTTTACTTTGTCGTATTCAGTACTCATGTGTCCTTGTCTAGCTTTGTTTCCTGTCGTTGATTGCCTGATGTGTTTCAGCTGTGCTTCCCTCCCTGCTGGTGTATTTAAGCCCTCAGTTTTGTTTAGTCCTTGTTGTCGTCCAGTGTTGAGTGTTCTGCTGTGTTCTGAGTTCCTGGTTTGGATTATTACTTTGCCTTTTATGGATTTCAGCCTTTACCTGCGTCTGTGAGTCAGCCTGAGTATTTCTGTTTGAGAATAAATCTTTTGTTGAGCTGCATCCTGCCTGTGCACCCCATGACAATAACAAATGTTCCATAAATATTCAATAAATGTTTGACTTTATTAACGTGGATCAGACACAAATTAGGACTTAATTTTTTTTTAAGATGTTTATTTTGTTGAGGAAAAACATACTGAAAAAAGCTTTTACTCGTGCGTATTTGCTGACAAAGATTTTATCAGAATTGTTTTGAATGTTCTGCTGCAGACTTGTGAAGTTTGGCATCAAATGTTGACCATAAAGAAAAGTTTAAACCACAATTAACCATCAGGTTTCGTCAACTTTCACTCAAGAACAGAAATCCTTGGGGGGTGGTGATGGGGAAGTGGATAAGACACATGCCTTTGGTGCGAGAGACCTGGGTTCAATCCCCCATTGTGACACGTCCATTATTGTGTCCCTGAGCGAGATGCTTAACTCCTCGTTGCTCCAGAGGCGTGTGACCTCTAACAGAATTAGCAACTATAAGTCGCTTTGGATAAAAGCGTCAGCTAAATGAATAAATGTAAACTAATAACGATTTGATGATTATCGTTATAATTATCGTTAACATTTTTGACTGTATCGTACTAAATATTAAAATACAAACTGCAGTAGACGGTAAATAAACAGTTTGTGCATCAGCTGATGTTCAAAGTGGCATAACAGTAAAAGTTGTACTGCAGCAACACTAAGCATGATGGAAAGTAAAGTACTGTACTGCTGGTATTTTACTTGAGTACTTCCATGTGATGCTACTCGCTACTGCTAAAGTTCCTTGATCAACTTATCGAACATGATGTCACAGATCAAAGGTCCTCACAGGTGCGTAAAGTCGTCAGTATATTTTCATCTTGATGTGCAGTATCTCCTCAGGATATTCTGCGTAGTGAGTACTTTTATTTTTCATGCTATAAGCACATTTTGTTGATCAAACTACTTTACTGAAGAGGAATGTCGAATGCAGCGCAGGTGCTTGTAACAGAGTATTTGTACATTGTGGTATCAGTACTTTAACTTGAATTAAGGATCTGAGTCCCGCTGGTTAAAACTTCAGACATGGCGGTCTCACCTTTGTCACAGAAGCGCCCCCCCCAGCCCGGCTCACAGCTGCACTGCCACGGCTGCTGGCAGGAGCCGTGCACGCAGCCGGGCATCGGCACGCAGCGGTCGCAGTGCTCGCCATCCCACCCGGGGTCACACCTGGAGACAACCAGAGACACATGGTTACACAGGTAACGGCTCACGGTCAGACGCAGCGTCAGTCAGTGGAGGATTTGAACGTCTCACCTGCAGACTCCAGACTCGTCACAACGGCTGTTGGCGACGTTACAGCTGCAGTCACTTCCTGCAGGGAAGAAGGAGTACAGGTGAGAGACAGGTGACGTCACTGTGACAGGAAGCTGCCGGGGAAATGCCTCCTGACAAAATAAGAGCTAAAACATGACCAACCGCCACGTTAAGAATCAGCTTCCTGGAGTTTCCAAGGATCAATATTTATCATGGACGTTGTGCTTCAAAGCAAAGATTTAACCGACCAATCAGCAAAAAGCTCCACCTCTGGTCACATTAACTGTCATATGGATGCTTGGTCTCTTTTAACGCCCTGGGAACGCTTTAGTGTCGCTTTCGCTCGTGTAGGGCTCCGGGGTCAAGTTAGCAACAATCAATATGCAATGTCTGGTTAGACTTTCAAAATAAAACTAGTGGTTAACCTTTTGAAATGTTTAGGCATCACTGTGTTGAATACATATAAAGTAGACGTAGTAGTTGTCGTCTGGTTTTGTTAGAAATAAGAAGAGAAATGAAAGTTGGACAAATGGAGGGCCACACGTAGTATTTAGCACGAGCCGACAGAGCGTGTCTGAGCCGTTAGTTGCAAGTCGCAACGCTCGCCACTAGATGTCACTACAACCAACACATTCTCACTCCCGACTCGTCACATATTGTCGCTTGGTCAAGGCCCTTTGGCGTCGCTTTATAACGCCCTGGGTACCTCTTTAACATCAATTTTGGACATATAAGGCTCCGTGGTCAAATTAGCAACAGCAACTATGCAACGTCCGGTTAGACGTTCAAAATAAAACACTAGTGTTGCAAAATATTGCCATTTTGAAACGGCATGTTGTTAAAAGTTGTGGAACGCTGCAATTTGGTTACGTTAAGGCACAAAAAGTACTTCATGGTTTGGGTTCAAATTACTACGTACGTCAGTTAACACGTCAGTTAAGTAACGTTACTTCATAATTTCGGCAATTTCCGTAACTTAAAAATATTTAATGTCGACTTTTTGTTTCAAACAGGACACGTACCCTGGTCTCCTGGTTCTGGCCCTCCATCCACCTCCTTACTCAGTCTTTTCTGTTAAATATCATATACCTGCCTTTACTGTCTCAAACTGACGCTACAGGGCTTCCCCCAGTGTGTTGAACTGTGACGCTCGAGGGATCCCAGTGCGTTACAAACTGACGACTACAGCTCCTGACCATGTGTCCATATGTGGCGAGTCGGAGAGTGAGTGAGAACGGGTTGGTTGTGTGTGTGGGGGGGGGGGGACACCGACTGCTTGTTGGGGACCAACCCAACATGCTGGGCTGTTTTTAGGGTCAAGACGTGGTTTTAGGGTTCAGGATTCAGGTCAGGCATGTAGGTGTGGAGGTTAAGGTTGGGGTAAAGGGTTAAGGAATGCATTAATTCACTGAGACGTCCCCAGGGGGATAGAGGAACAAAACGAGTGTGTGTCTCAGCTGTCTGGATGTATTTCAGTGTTTCGGCTCTCCGGTGAGACATTAGCAGCAGACACTTTGACCCCTGACCTCTGGCGGCCGCTGAGCCACGTGGCGCTGTTAGTCGGCCTGTCAGAGAGGCAGCTGGACAAACACGAGGAAACGCGCAGCACGTCCAGTAGAAGTAGAGTCTACCGACAGAGTGTCGCTGGAGCTGCAGGTCGTCATCAGACAGAGGCAGGAAAACATGTAGGGGCCCCTAACAGCCATTTAGCTTGACGTCGCTTCTTCAGATTACAAATGAAGCAGCCGGATCAGAGCCTCACTGCACCTCCATCACTATATAACAAACCTGTCAACCCTCCAGTTTCTCCCGTATTTCACCGTTCTCTCTCGCTTTCCACACGTTTAAACATTTTCCTGTACATCTCCCAAAGTTATAACCTTTCTAAAACCTAAGAGAACCCTGCTGGGTGGTAGGGGTGGTGATTTCCAAATCCCAATGTTGACAGGTATACTTTATAAACTGACGCCTTTATGTAGCATCGTTAGCTTAGAGAGTCCCTGAGTTTAAATCTATTAAAAAAAAACAACCTCGTAGTTTGGTTTTTATTCTGACATAAAACAACGTGAACATAACACATGTCAAGAAAAGACAAACGAACGAAAGCTCATAGATTCAAACCAACAACATAAAAGTTCAACATAAGTTATTAAAACTGAAATCTAGACGGAGGCGATAAAACATTCAGAGCCGTGAACATTTTACAAAAAGTATAGATGCTAAAATGAGCTTGATGTGGTTTTAA
>NW_024041150.1:7198864-7221364 GCF_014851395.1 Micropterus salmoides
TGTCTGATTTTACATGGAACTAACAGTTTTCTCCCAAAGTTAATATACAGCCTGTTACAATATACATTTCAACCTTTAATGCTGTAAATAAACATGTAAAAAGAATAAAACTTTCAATAAATGTTTAAGTGAATAAATCCCAAATTGTAACCCTAACCCTGGGGCGTCAGTGTGCATGTGTGCAGTGGCAGCAGAGGAACACCTGCTGAAGAGACTGAGCTCCGGCTTCACTGGTGTTGTGCCGAGTTGTTCGCACCTCGCGGCACTTTAGGATAATTTATCACTGTTGATGAACCACACAAAGAATATTTTATCATTTTTACATAGCCGGCTACATGAAATAGACCCACGAGGAACGGCCCCCTGGACCTAACCAAATTATGACGTTTCATGTTAACTACTAGTTTTATTTTGAAAGTCTAACCGGATGTTGCATATTTATAGTAGTTAACTGGACCACGGAGCCCTACACGTGCTAAAAACGACACTACAGGGTAAACAGGGAGTTAAAAGCAGCGCCGAGCTGACGAGCTGGGAAGAGAACGTGTAGACTGAGCAGCTCGTGGACGGCGGCTACGTTCAGTTTCTTCTTCTCTGAGAACGACACTCTGAGAACGCTGAGAATGAACCAGAGCAGGAAGCTGCAGCCGGACAGATAAACGAGCTGAAAGTCACTAAAAAGCTCCGTGAAGCTGCAGATTCAGCTGCTGATTCTCCACCAGAGACTCGCTCTGTCGCTGCTCACTGAACGACGGTGGCTAAAAGAATCACATGGTGACAGTAGGAAACAGGAAGTGACCAGCGGTCCTCCACCCTGACCTCCTGACCTCGGGGGACTTTGTGTCTGCTGCAGCTGAGCACACTTGCAGGTCTCTGGACTCAACCAGCTGCCTGTAGAAACTACAAATCAGAGTTTCTCTTCTGAGGGAGCCACGCTAACAGTTTCCCTCTGCTTCCAGTCTTTGTGCTAAGCTAAGCTAAACACGACCTGGACCTGTTTCTGCAGACCGCTGCAGAACTGTGTCAGCACCTGGACCTGCAGCAGCGAGAACTTTAAATCATGTGACCTGCGTCTGGCTTCCTGTTCCTACCTGCTGACGGTGTGCGGCCGCTTCCTGTTCTCGTTTCCTCCTTCTTCTTCTGCTGATTTGATCTCTTCAGGTTTCCTCCTGCGTTCTGCTGCCAGACCTCTTCATGTTGTGAGTTTCCCTCTCTGCGTCTGTCTCTTCTCCTTCTTCTTCTTCCTGTTCAGCCTGTTGCTGTAGCGACGGACCTTCAGGTCGCTCTGCCCACACACTCGACTGGCAGGCGGCGGGAAACAACGAGCAGGATCATTTTTACCAGAGATTACAGCGACGAACACAACCTCCGCAAAGACAGGAACTGACATGCCTGGATTACTGAGTGTGTGTGTGTCTTCCTCACTTACATACCAAAGCACACACACACAGATATTCCCCCTTCAGTGTGTTTGCTTGAGAAAGAAAAGAATGAGGGGAGTGTGTGTGTTTGAGAATGGATGGCAACAGGTGGTCAATTTAATGCTTCAACACACACACACACTTGTGTCTTTGTGCATTCTTGAGCAGCAGATATTTGCAGAATATAAATCCTCCGATACAGAACGAAATGAAAACCCAGCTGAGGTTTCCATCCTCCACTGTTGGAAAGTAACCAAGTACATTTACTTAGTATTCGAGGTACGTGTTGGTGATAACCTGCAGGATGAACAGTTCCCTCTCCTCCTTCAGCTGAATAAACTCTTAAGCCTCCTCAGATCAGCTGGAAAAGGCTTCGTCACAAAGCTGAAAACTGGCTGTTTGTCTGTTTTTCAGCGACTCCTCAAACGCATGATGATCTTATAGACCATGATGCATTGCTGCAGGTTATAATTACCACAGGATCTAATGGAGTTAAATGCAACATCAGACGTAATAGAGAAACTATGACAGGATCATTTTACTGCAACATGAGTACTTCTACTATTACAGTGTAAGTACATGTAGCTGATAATAGGCAAGACATTTCAACAACAAGGCAGCTCAAAGTGCTTTAAGTTCAAAACCTAAAAATCAACATGGGGAAACATTAAAAATATATATTTAAATACAATTTTAAAAAAAGAAAATGAAAACAGGTTAATTTACCCGGTGAAACTGTTTTTCCAACAACATATTATTTCTGCATAATTTCTATAACAGGTGATGAATAATCATGTTTTTCAGCTTCCATTGTTTTGCTTTTGTGATTTCCCACCTGTCACACCAGTCAAACCTGATCCTCTTTATCGAACGATATTTATTTCCTCTTATTCACCATCGCTTAGCATCTTATTTTCAGGGGTTCAGACGATGTCGTCCTGCTGATGGTGACGTTCGATTCAATGCGTTTCAGAGTGCAGTTGTCACATTGTGTATGAAAGGGCCTTTAATGTAGTTTAAAGTACTACCATAGAGACAATACTCCATTTGAAACTGCAGTACTTCTTCTGCCACAGTGTTTGAAGTAGAAATGCTGTGTCTGTGTTAATGCAGTAACTTCAAGATTTTCCAGAGAAACTCAGGCTGGAACAGTGTGAGGAGGTCCACATCTATTATTTTGTCCACCCAACCAAACAATCTGACGTGTACATTCGTCTCTGCAGCTGCAGATTTTCCACTCGGACGAGCCGCTGTGATAAAAACAGAAAGGTCTGTAACCATGGTGCTGCACCTCCGTCTGAATAGACACCTGTGAGGCAAACTGAGGCGTTACTGCAGAAAACCTCGGCTGCACTCTGAAATCCACATCTCCTTTTTGAAGCTGAAAGGAGTCTAATTTACTGGTTTCTGCATTTTCTGTTCAGTCAGTCGCAGCTAAAGACTCCCTCCGGTATGTTTTCCTCTGACAGCAGCAGATATGAAGCCTCCCTTCAGCACAAACACTTTCTACATAAATACAACCAGTCCAATCATCTCTGCAGGGAGCGCACGCACGCCGCCGTTATATCTGTATTTACTGAGAGGGAAACATTACTTCTTTGAATTCCATAAAACAGCAGGAAGTGTTTCTGTTGATTATAGCGCCTTTATTTTTTTGCTCGCTAATTCCTCACATGGTCACAACCGGCCATCCAGAAGAAAAGCTAATAATAAAAACAAGTCACTCACAGTTAATGCTCAGCAGGTGGCGGGAAGTCTTTAAAAATCTACCTCCTGAGCGGCTCGTCCAATGATCATACGGACGGCGGTTCGAGGTCACAGAGGTCGGCCATTTATTTTGTCTCTGCTGTGGTTGTCAAAACAGTATTTGTTTTAGCGGTTTAACAGTTTGTTGCTAATCAGTTGTAAGTAGCTAGCAGTTTGTTATGCTAACTTTGTAGAGCAGTTCTGTATGTAAA
Source organism: Micropterus salmoides (assembly GCF_014851395.1). Taxonomy (NCBI): domain Eukaryota; kingdom Metazoa; phylum Chordata; class Actinopteri; order Centrarchiformes; family Centrarchidae; genus Micropterus; species Micropterus salmoides. The sequence goes on from NW_024041150.1 coordinate 7,202,244, forward strand.
TCTTGCTGATTAAGTTCTGTTTTTCTTGTTTTCAGTTAGTATTTCCTTGTTTTAATTTGCTATACTCTCATTTCAGATTCTGAATTCGTGTGTGATTACCTGCATTGCACTGATTTATATCACCTGTGTCTCGTTATCTCCTAAGTGTACATCTGTCTGTCCCCTTTTGTCTGTGCTGTAAGTGTTCTAGCTTTCTGCATTCGTATTTCTTATTTCTTCTTGACATCTACTGGTCACTTTTGATATCGACACATCTTGGTAATGGTTTCATTGAAACAATGACTGACCAGTGTTTACAATTCTAAACGTCTCATCAATACATGACCAACAGGATTTCAGAGAAATCACCATACAACAAACAAACAAACGCTTTCAGATTGTCAGCAGATGGGGATCGCAATAAAAACACATCTGTGTGTTGTTTCAGAAGTAATCACTCATTTAGCTGATGCTTTTCTCAAAAGCAAATCACAATTGCTATGTCAGAGGGCGCGGCTTTGGAGCAACTAGAGGTTAAGTGTCTTTCTCAGTGACAAATGTATCACAGTGGGAATCGAACCCACATCTCTCACACTAAAAGCATATGTCTTAACCACCAACCTATCCATTTTCAGAGTCAGAATTCTTTATTGATCTACGAGGGTGAAGTCTTCAAGAATGTCAAGAATTTTATTCAGAAATATTCAGCTGTGGCTGAGTCAGGTTTTTTTTCATAATTGACATCCCCAGCCTTGGAAAAATTTGGTCACATCATGGAACATTTGTTGCTGGCAAAAAGTATTTTTTGGCCTACAGGTGGGGAACTACTAAAGCAGGTCGCTCCAATAAATCAAAGGATTTGTGTGTCCTTGGAACCAATCTGTCAAATGAGGCCGGTGTTTGGTTTGTTCCAAACACTGTGAATCAAGCGGCCACCTTTCACCTGAAGCCTCGCTTCACTGCGGTCACGTGACATTGACGTTTTGAACCACGCTTTGAAGCGGTGTTTCTGAGCTTCGGTATCTCGACACAGCGTCGACACATCAGTATCGAGCATCCCATCCCTGCTGTTTGTCTCTAGTCTTGCTTTTGAGTCCTTTGTCATTGATTCCAGTCGTGATGGTAGCTAACTGTTAGCACTATTTCAGCAAGCCATTTGACTGATTCTTAGCTAGCTTTTTGTGTGTGTTAGTAGCTAAATGTTTTTAAAAATGTTTGTACTTTTTGTAGCTAGCTGTTTGTAAAGTTTGTGTCTTAAGAGTGTGTAGTTCTGTCAGTTCAGCTTGTAGCTAGCTGGCTACAACTATCCTTGGCAGGTGTCGGAACTGCTGTACTGTGAGTAGCAAGCAGTTGTTTGTACTTAGCTGTTTGTACTGTTTGTAGCTAGTTTTTTGTACTGTGTGTAGCTAGTTTTTGTACTGTTTGTAGCTAGTTTTTGTACTGTTTTTAACTTAGTTTTGTACTGTTTGTAGCTAGTATTTTGTACTGTTTGTAGCTAGTTTTTGTACCGTTTGTAGCTAGTTTTTTGTACTGTTTGTAGCTAGCTTTTGTACTGTTTGTAGCTAGTTTTTGTAATGTTTGTAGCTAGTTTTTGTAATGTTTGTAGCTAGTTTTTGTACTGTTTGTAGCTAGCTTTTGTACTGTTTGCAACTAGTTTTTGTACTGCTTGTAGCCAGTTTTTTGTACTGTTTAATGCTAGCTTTTGTACTGTTTGTAGCTATTTTTTGTACTGTTTGTAGCTAGCTTTTGTACTGTTTGCAACTAGTTTTTTGTACTGTTTGTAGCTAGCTTTTGTACTGTTTGTAGCTAGTTTTTGTACTGTTTGTAGCTAGCTTTTGTACTGCTTGTAGCTAGCTTTTGTACTGTTTGTAGCTAGTTTTTGTACTGTTTGTAACTAGTTTTTGTACTGTTTGTAATGCTAGCTTTTGTACTGTTTGTAGCTATTTTTGTACTGTTTGTAGCTAGCTTTTGTACTGTTTGTAACTAGTTTTTGTACTGCTTGTAGCTAGGTTTTTGTACTGTTTATTGCTAGCTTTTGTACTGTTTGTAGCTAGTTTTTGTACTGTTTGAAGCTAGTTTTTGTACTGTTTGTAGCTAGTTTTTGTACTGCTTGTAGCTAGTTTTTTGTATTGTTTGTAGCTAGTTTTTGTACTGCTTGTAGCTAGCTTTTTGTACTGTTTATTGCTAGCTTTTGTACTGTTTATAGCTAGTTTTTGTACTGTTTGTAGCTAGTTTTTTGTATTGTTTGTAGCTAGTTTTTGTACTGTTTGTAGCTAGTTTTTTGTATTGTTTGTAGCTAGTTTTTTTACTTTTTGTAGCTAGCTTTTTGTACTGTGTGTAGTGTAATGGGAATTCCAAACATATTGCATGTAACCCTGGACTCAGGGAGACTCATCTGTGATGTGGCACTGAATCTGTGTAAACGTAACAGTCAAATATCTCTGTTCTCTGTGTTATCCAGACTTCAGGGACAATGTGTCTCTGTGGGACGATATGACTGACCCTAAAGCTGGATAAATAACAGGCTCACGGAGCTCTCCTCACTCATTCAAGCATACATGTACACGGTGTATGTGTGTTGCTGTGAGTCTTGAATAAAATTCAAATTCAAGTGTGTCTGAGCTGTTTATTTGAAAACTGGAATTGCCATCACAATTTGGCGTTCTCGGCTCATCACACGCGTGAGAGGACTCTGACACTAGGAGCTGAAGGTAAAACCGTGTACGGCTGAAGCCAGTTATTTACACTCTTTTACTCAGCCTTTTGCAGCTGTTTGTAAGTAGTTATTTGAAACACGTACCTATAGCTGATCAGTGCAAACTGTGTTTGTCTTATTCGGCCATGTACGTACCGTGACATCGTCAAGAGGATTTCTTCCTGTTGCCAGGCCGTGGTTGGAAATAATTTTTGTTCTTAACTAACTTGCCTGGTTAAATAAAGGTTAAATAAAAACGTTCAGTTGATTGAGGTGATTTTCTGAGGAGCTCTAAACAAAATGCGCTTTTATTCGTTATCTTGCAACAATTGTGATGTAGCGTTGACAGAAAATGAAGTTTCCTGAACACTGGCTGTGATGGATTGGAAGTTTCCAGTCTCTGCAAACGGATTTTCATAAACATGAAGCGGAACCAACAGCTGCCTGGAAAGAAGCAGATCAACCTCAGCACCGATGGAGGATTTGAAAACGAATAACAGGATTTGTAGCCGACAGGCTCAAACTTGCAGAAATGTTTAAGTTCCTGATCTGAAGTGAAATAATAACTACAAACTGTCAGGAAAAGGTCTGCGAGAACCTTTTGTCCTCTCTGGCATCAGTGCTGATTGTTTGCCGGCAGGAAGGAAGAAGAAAACCTTTTTAAATGTCTTTGTTGTTTGTGTCTCGCGGCTCCAGCAGCTCTCAGCACTGACAGGTTGGACTGTAAAAAACTGCAGGAGGAGAATAATCCACTTACAGGAACGCTGACTCTGCACCGCGGGGGGGGGGGGTTAATGTTGCCCTGGCAACAGGAGGAAGAAGCTGGCCGCTGTGGATGCGAGCATCGATGTGGATTCAGAGTCGCAGTCATGTAATGTTTCTGAGAGTTTCATCAGACTGAAACTGAAACGTCCTTCACACGAATGACTCACATCAGGGGTCAAAACATCAATCAGCTGTTCTCATTTACAGAGACTCACAGTGTGAGTGTAAATGGTCTGAACTCGTCCTTTCTAGTCTTCAAAGTGCTTTATACTACATATCAGATTCACTCACACACTGATGGCAGCCTTTAGTGTGTTTTGAGGGGTTAGTTCCAAGTTTTAAACTGGGCTCTGTGGTGTAACTGGGGACACGGTTCGTTACTGTGAAGCTCTTTTTACTGGATCAACTGGTTTTTACTGGCTGAGTGTCGACTAAGAGAGAGACTAAAGGCTGCAGCATCAACAAACAATTCTGATTTACTGATCGGAACTGATTGTTAGATAGTTAAAGAACTTATTGTCAGTGGTGGAAAGGAACTACGTACGTTTACTCAAGTACTATGCGCAGTACTTTCCATTTTATGCTATTCTCTACTTCGGCTCCCCCGCGTCTCAGAGGAAATATACTTTTTACAGCACTGCGTTAGCTTTTAAAACATGGTGCATTTAACTACCCAGTGGTGTATAAAAACTGAGCTCCGACAATTAGTCAATTAATTAAGTCGTCAATTATCTCTTATACTAAGACTGAATCAAGGCAAGTTAATTTGTAAAGCACAGTTCAGCAACAAGGCAATTCAAAGTGCTTTACATAAAGCATACAAGCGACATAAGGAAACATAAAAAAGTTTACATTCTTTTTTTCTTTTTTTTAAAATAAAACAGGACAGTGAAAGTTCCAATGTAATTTATTTACAGCCTTACATATAATTTAATAAAAGGCAGCGGTAAAAAGCTAAGTCTTCAGTCTTGATTAAGAGAGCAGATTTGGAGTTTTCTGAGAGTTTGTTCCAGATATATGGAGCATAAAACGACTCTAACTGATTAATTAACTGATTCATCAGTTAATTCATTTTTGTGTAAAAATACCTGAAACAGTTTATTGTTTCAGCTTCAAATATGTTGTAATCGGTTCATAACTTTGTCTACTTCCTGTCTGTCCGCCTGGAGAAGATCATCCGCTGCTGCTCTTTCTAACATTTCTCCTGTTAAAGGGTTTTTGGGGAGTTTGTCTATCTGAATCGAGGCTCTGAGGACAGAGGGAGGTCAAGACTGTAAAGACCCCTGAGGCAGATGGTGATTATCATGTCATATATAAATAAAATTGACTTGGCAGGAAGGACAAAGACCCACTCTCTCTGTCCTCATCTGAAGCCCTCCAGTCACGCTGAGCTTTTAGTTTGAAGTGCTGGTATTTATGGAGTGGTTTTTACAGACTGCTGGAGGCGAGCGAGTCAGATGTTAGGCTAAACCAGCAGCAGGTCTGAAGCTGAAGGCTCTACAGGAAGTAAACCCTGTCAGAGAAGATCTGCTGGACTCTTCACTGATCAAACAGCTTCACAGTGTCTCTTCTGTAAAGCAGCCGTTATTGTGAGACACAAATTAAATCTAATTTATCCTGAGATATCCTGACGTTAGTCCAAATTCATTGCATCGTACATATAGCATAATGCAACTGGATAGCGTCCTTCATTAAGCCCCATAGACGGGTTTCCCGTTTACAGACAAACTGAGTCCGAGTTAAAACATCTACCAGACTGAGACGAGTCCAAGTCAAAACATGAGTCAGACTGAAACGAGTAAGTGTCAAAACATCTACCAGACTGAGACAAGCCCGAGTCAAAACACCCATCAGACTGTGATGAGCCCGAGTGAATACACCCACCAGACTGAGACAAGCCCGAGTCAAAACACCCATCAGACTGAGACAAGTCCGAGTCAAAATACCCATCAGACTGTGATGAGCCCGAGTCAAAACACCCACCAGACTGAGACGAGTCCGAGTCAAAACACCCACCAGACTGAGACTAGTCCGAGTCAGAACACTCATCAGACTGAGACTAGTCCGAGTCAGAAGACCTACCAGACTGAGACTAGTCCGAGTCAAAACCCCCACCAGACTGTGACGAGTCACACCCCTCAGTGAACGTCACAGCGGTGGTATACAATAAATATTTGTCACTTTAAATGAAGCTCAAAGAAACGCTGGTTTGTGGTAATACCACGGCAGGTATCACTGACACCAACACATACTGAGTAGTTAAAAGTAGCAATACTGTAATACCGTAAGATTGTTAAAGCTGGCTTCAGGTAGATACTTAGTTATTCATTTACATAGTTTAAGTAAATGTGCTGCAGTAATCACAAAGCAGTACACACTACAGGCTGTTAATACTATACTCAGGTTAGTCTCTAAATCCTCTGGGCAAATGTAGCTCAACAATTAAAAAAAATAAAAATACTGACAAATCACTGTATGTCACTACAGCAGTGTGTGTGTGTGTGGGGGGGGGGTCCTGGGTTAGGAGTCGCTGCTTTACTTTACATTTAATTTCCCTGAAACAAACTCCAAGTGCTCTTACCTTCATCTGACAGATTCCTCCTCGGTCACAAACCTCCTTAATATTCAGCTCAACTCCACTTAGTGTGTTCGCTCTCAGCTGCCCTTCAACACAAACACACACTCTGTTCCCCTGCAGGTTATTTTAAAGAGTGAGTTTCTGTTTGAAGCTGCAGACAGACGACAAGGAGACCCGTCCTCCACCCGTCCTCCCTCTTCATTTAACACACTCCCTCTCTGCAGGGTCTGACCCTAACACACACACATATATCCTGCAGAGTGTGTGTGCTGCGTGGTCTCCTGCTGTTTGTCAGATAGCTGTGGTGTTAAATTAAATCTGATCACAAACACACACATTGACTCTGTGTGTGTGTTCAGTCGAGACAGTCAAGTGTTAATACGTGTTGACTGGACTCATAAACACTGACAGCGTCACTTCTAACACTTTCACAGTTAAAGTTAAACATGTGTGACGCTGCTGTCAGGAGGAGCAGCTGAGGGGAGTCCGAGTCTGGAACCAAACAAGAAGAAATGTACACAACTGTAAATTCAGTACTTGTTCTCCTGTAGTTCAACAAGTCTGAGTCAAAACATCTGCCAGACAAAGACAAGTCCATGTCAGAACATTCACCGGCTTAAGAAAAGCCGAGTCAAAACACCCACGAGACAAAGACGGGTCGGAGTCAGAACATCTACCAGACAAAGACTAGTCTGAGTCAAACATCTTCCAGACAAAAACAAGTCCGAGTCAGAACATCCTTCAGACAAAGACAAGTCCGACATCAGCCAGACAGACGAGTCCAAATCAGAACATCTACCAGCAAAGACAAGTCCGAGTCAAACATCTCCAGACAAAGACGAGTCTGAGTCAGAACATCTACCAGACAAAGACAAGTCCGAGTCAGAACATCTACCAGATAAAGCCAAGCCAAGTCAAAACACCCACGAGACAAAGACGAGTCTGAGTCAAACATCTACCAGACAAAGATGAGTCCAAGTAGGAAAGACAAGTCCAAGTCAAACATCTACCACACAAAGACAAGCCTGAGTCAGAACATCTACCACCAGACAAAGTCAAAACATCAGATGAAGACAAGTCCGAGTCAACGCGTCCATCAGACTAGAAGACTCTGACAATAGAGAAATCCTCATGATGTTGTTTCTTCATAGTGTGGTGATGGGATGCTGACAGAACCTCAGGTGTTCTTCATTGTTTAATAAGTTTGTTGTTACAGCTTGCTGTATATCTCAGTTGCTATTTGCATCTCTGTATATAAAACATTCCTGCGTTCTGATATTTTGCCTGCAGGAAGTTTTCCTGTCCCTGAGGAGACTCTCTCACTCTGTCTCTGTCTGTGTCTCCTATTTGTTGATAACGTCGCTCGTCTAGGATGTTCTGCTATCTGTCCAGGACACTCTTCCTGTATCTGATAATCCACACAGATCTGTTATGTCTGAACACTGTGTGTGTATATCAGCTCTCAGCAGGCCGATTGTGTCGACAGCAGACGCCATCTCACTCCCATCTGCTCGTGTTTCTGCACGTCTGTGTTTGTTAAAGAGGTAAAGAGGCTTCTGTAAGTGAATCAGATTTGACTTCTGATCAGCAGGCGCCTCTCGGCCCGGCAGGCTGAGACTCGTCTTCACCTGGAACGAGGTGCAGCCTTTTAAATATCTTCAGGTGAGAGTGAAGAGGCAATTCAGAGACAGACGGCATGCTGGGAAACACGATTAACTCTCTGCATGATTCACTGATTCGGTTGTGGCGTGACGGCAGCAATACAAGGTCATCAAGGCTCATTTAATCAGAATCTCTCCAGAAGATTTTAGACATCTGATTGTGAAGTGTTAGACCGAATGACATCTCCATTCTCAGAATAGTCCTTTGTTCAGTGTTGTGAAGACGTCGTTCCAAAATGTCCAATAGGTGTTTAGTAGCCTGAAGGACTTCTGAAGCCTCTTAAAGGACCACTAGAAACTAAGGGGCACTTTCTTAAGGGGTACTAGAACCATCTAAAAGCACCACTAACACCCTTGTTGATGATGATAACGACAAGGACCCTCAGTGGCAGAACCACCTACAGGATCACCAGACTATCCTCTATGAAAACTAGAGGACCAATAGAAACTCCTAAAAGGAACACTATAACCTCTGACCTTTATAAACTTACAGGCACCAGAACCTCCTTTCTGACAACATTTACATCCTGATGGGCCCCTAGAACCACCTACAGAACCCCTAGAACACACTCAGTGTCTACTAAAATCCTTAAGGACAACTAGAACCATTTAGAACCACTTGTTGATGATGATAACCGCAAGGACCCTCAATGACCAATGGAACCACCTACAGGATTACCAGACTATCCTCTGTGACAACTGGAAGCTCCTTAAATAACTATTAAAGAACTAAACCACCACCTCCTTAAAACCCACCACAACCTCCTCAGTGACACCTAGAACCTCCTAAAGTACCTCTAGAATCTTGACCATAGTTTTCCTTCCATATGATTATCTGTCTCTGTGAGTGATTATGTGTTACAGTTTCCTCTGTGGCTCCCCAGACCTGCCATCCTCCAGCTCTCCACCAGATGCCCTCGAACTTTCCCTCCTTTCACTATCACCTGAGAGCCACACCTATCCACACACCTGGGGCGAGCAATCCGGTTTGCAACATTTTCAGATTGATCGACATGTTTCCTTCCAATGTTCCGCAACGGGCTTTGAGGTATGTTTTCTCCCATTTGGTGGGGGTGTCTCAGGTGTTTCCCAATCAGCTGTGAAAAGTTTGTAAACACAACGTGTTAAAAGTTAGGAAAATTCAGTGCACTTGCGTACACGGCAGGATGGTCAGGGAACCACCGTTTCCATTAAAAAAACCGTTTTGCTATGTTTTGTCTGCGCTGAACTCTTTTCACCCCTTTCGCCCTCTTTTCACCTCCCTCTTCGGCCCTGCAGTCACCTGGCCTACTCCGCCCACTCCTCACCTGGTCAACTAATCCTCTCGTCAGCCTGTTTGCCGTGGTGCTCGTCTCTTGCTGGATGTTACCTGGACTTACATCTACCGTCCATTTATGGACAATAAAACCTTGAACTTTACTTTATCTGCATAATCTGTCTGCGTTGGGGTCCAATAACCCAGTTTTCCTGCAAAGTCCACCGTGGCAGATATGATTTAATATAATAAAGAGTCCAGACCTGCTCTTTATGAAAAGCGCCCTGAGACTCCTGTTGTGATTTCTATAAACGTAAACTGAAAGTTGAATATATTGATGATTCACAGAGGCTCGTCACCCCGCACTCTCTCTGTATACATATCCCAACCACAACAACATTAACAACATTTGTAGACAGTAAGAGAGAAGTGCAGAGTGAAATTAATATGATTAATGTAGCAGGTTGTTTTATGTACGTGAGGCAGGTGGATATGAAGGCGTGCATACTCTTGTGTTTGGGTGATTTACATTCAGATGGTGTATTTAAACAATGATGCACAGGTACGTTCAGGCTGCTGGTTTGAGGAGTGTCAGTTTTCTGGTTGGTGAAACTGAACTTCTTTCTGCGACGATGTTTGGAAGCTAAATCTGACCGCCGGCCATTCGACCAACGCTCAGACGGCGGGGGGGCGTTGGCAGTGGGGGGGGTGTTGAGGAGTTGACGAGGGTCTAACCTGCTGAATGAACTGCAGCAGAAGCAGCTGGGAGATTCCTCTCTGCTCTGAACTGTCAAACCACCTGCCTCACAATGCCTCTCTGTTTATCCAGGGGGGAGGAGGGGGGAGGCAGCCTTGACCCCTCCCTCACCACAGCAGCTGACGACCCTCCATCCCCCGACTTAACATTCAGATGAAGTTTACATGGAAGATTCAGGAGTCACATATTTTCCTACCCTACTTCCTTCTATCCCTCCCTAAGTCCTTGCTCCCTTCACTTCCTCTTTCTTTTCTTCTTGTGTTCACTTCCCTCTTCCTTCATTGTTTCCTTTTCTTTCAGTCACTTCTCCTCAGACACATGTTAACTTACGTCACGAGGAGAGAGGAGACGAGAGGAGGAGAAGATGGGAGAGAGGAGAAGAGGAAGACAGAAAATGAGGAGAGGATAGGGAATACGAAACGAGAAGAGGAGACAAGGAGAGGAAACGAGGAGAGAGTGATAGGAAACACGGAGAGTCGAGGAGACAAGATGAGGAGAGGAAAAGAGGAAACGAGGAGAGAAACTTTTCGCCTCCTCATCCAATCAGCTGCTGCCTCCGTAGCTGCTGGCTAATAGAAGCTGATCTCAGGCCTGTCTGAATGAATGTTTCATCATTTCATAATCAGTGAATTTCTGTGAACGCATCACCTGAGACCTCCTCTTTAAATCTGTAAACTTTCTAAACGTTCTGTGTCTTCATCTCCTTTGATCGCAGTTTCTGAACGCTGGCTCCTTCCAGCTCTCCTCCTCTCATCGTTCCTGATGGATCTTTAGCTCGTCTACTAACTATTCTACAGAAGAAGAAGAATGTGTTTCATCACTCAGAGCCGCCCTGAAACTACCTCCAGGAGGCGTTCACTGACCCACAGCAGGTATCAGAACATTAGCTCCATGCTGCGCTCAGGCCATCAACACTGATTATTGATTGATTACATCGATTCACGGTCATTGGCTGATGTGAGGCGTTCAGGTTTGTTTGGTTTTCAGAAAGTCAGAGTTTCTCAGACTTGATGATATTTGTATCGGAGCTCCTGCTGGTCAGCTGATCTGTAAAAACAGGAACCAATCACCAGTCACTTGCAGATTAAGGTATTGATTAGTATCGATCAGCTCTGCCTGGCTGAAGTTGCTCTTTTTGAACATGTGAGAGAGACACCAGCAGCTGCTGGGACTAGTGGCATGTTCTCCATACCTCCCATCACTCCCATTACTCCCATAGCTCCCATTTCAGAGGACAGTAGGGGGGTCTGCATTGTTGTGGAGCAGCTGGACATTGTCTTCGTCTTTCCGCTCTGCAGGGAGACGATAATCTGCCCAACAGCTGCTCAGAGTGAGTTTCTGTCCTCGTGAGTCCGGCCTGAGCTTGACGACGATTTGATTGGTGGAATAAAGATGGAGAGGACGGACAGGTCGTTAATCCTCAGGTGGTCTGCCAGCGCGCACCCACTTCTTAAATTCATCATCATTTCACAAATTCATCGCAGTGTCGGCGGTTCGATCCCCGGCTCCTCCTGTCCACGTGTCACAGTGTCCTTGTGCACCACAGTGAACCCGGTGGGCAGACCAGCACCTGTGTGTGTGAGAGAGTGAATGAGTTTGTTATTGTAGAGCTCTTTTGTCCGTTAAGGTAGAAACGTGCTGTTTAAATGCAGTCCGTCCTTCACTGTGACCTCCTGCTGAGAATGGATTCAAAAGGACCAAATGATTAAATGATTTTGGTATGATGTTATTAAACGCACCACAGCATCCTTTTCTGAAGTCTGTCCCTTTAGATTGGAATTGTTTGCCTTCCTTTTAATTTTTTGGGGGGCATTTTATGCTTTAATTTGAGGACAAGAAGCAGATTTCTTTATTTGTATTATTTTATTTTGCGTCGTTTACCCTATTTTATGTTTTATTCTAGCATAGGTTGTCTGTTCCTGCTGGTTCGTTTACTTCCTCAGTCAGTTCTGGTGTGTTGACATATGAAACTTCACTGTATCTATCAGACTGTTTTTGTGTAAACAGACAAGTTCTCACTGAAACAGTCTGTGGACACAAGAACTGCCTGCAGACAGAACTGAGCGTGAAAAACCAGGACCACCAGGTGCACATTTTAGACAGAGAAGATGGATGGTTTGAAAGAGGTGTCAAGGAAGCATCTACACCAGGGTGGAGAAGCCGTCATTGAACAGGGGAGGGGGTCTACGCCACCACTTATCCCCCACTTACAATGCTGTCCTTTCATCACTTCCCAGGAAACTCAACAAACGTAACCTATTGGCCTCAGGTGAAGATACCAACGATGGTCGTTCAGTCTCGGCCACAGGTAGTCTTAACGACTGTAACGACTGTCGTCACAGCAACAAGAAACACTAACGAACCAGCGGTATCGATGACCCGGGCCAACGACCCCACTGAGGTTAAATAGCTGAGTTTCCCTGCCAGTCAGTCAGAACTGAAGAAGACAAAACGTCCAGTATCTTCAAGTAAAGTTGCCCTTGATTTTAACCTTCGTTGGACAAGCGTGACAAAGCGTAATTATTTGACGCTAAAGGTACCTTTAGTGTCACAGCAACACAAAGGAGGCTGTGGGGTTAGCCGGTCGACATGCAGAAAGTCCATGACTTAGGTTTCGGCACTTACAATTGTGATGGTTATGGTAGGGGTAAGGGGCGTCGGGGCCGTCAACACTTTTAACATGAACGTATCTAGCACATCCGGTCATTATGAAACGTTCTGGGACATCCAGGAGTGTTGCACACAGACGCTGAAGGGTACCTTTAGCGCAAATAACTATGCTGAAGTTATTTGCAAAAGCAATACCAGCGCTTCACTTTTTCTGAAAGCGTTGGTATTGGACACCCTGAGATGAGAATGGTCTGCCACTTTACAACACAAAGTCACGCAATCAGACTGACAAACTCAACAAACCTGCAAACAGAACTGAGGGACTGACTCAACAAAACACCTGCAGACAGAACTGAGGGACCACTCATTAAAACACCTGCAGACAGAACTGAGGGACGACTCAAGAAAGCACCTGCAGACATAACTGAGGAACTGAATCAGGAAAACACCTGCAGACAGAACTGAGGGACGAATCAAGAAAACACCTGCAGACAGAACTGAGGGAATTATTAATAAATATAGTTTTTGGTTGGTGACTTGTTGGAGTTCTTCTGTGGGAGTTTTGACTCATGTGAATTTAAATTTGACTAAATTTATCAGAGACTTTGTGTCAGACAGCAGCTTTGCAGCCGCAGCGTCTGTCAGATCTCCGCTCTGCATCGTCCAATAAAGTTAGAAACAACTTTAAAAAGAGCAGAAACACGCCGCAAGAACCTGGAAGGAAAACGCCACGTTTTGAAGTTAGACTGCAGAAACAGCTCAGGGAGGTTTGTTAACATGTGAGAAACTCCAGATCAATATGAACAAATCAGTCACAGATTTACACACTCAGAACACACAGACCTGATCAGGTCACGTGACCACACACACTCCTGATCCTACTGCCATCTACTGACTATTCTCTCTCCCGTTCAGTCTGTCTCAGGTGAGTCTCTGGTGTCTCTAGTGAGTCTCAGGTGTCTCATGTGAGTCTCAGGTGAGTCTCTGGTGAGTCTCCGGTGTCTCTGGTGTGTCTCTGGTGTGTCTCTGGTGTGTCTCTGGTGTGTCTCTGGTGAGTCTCTGGTGAGTCTCAGGTGTCTCTGGTGAGTCTCAGGTGAGTCTCAGGTGAGTCTCTGGTGAGTCTCAGATGTCTCATGTGAGTCTCATGTGAGTCTGATGTGAGTCTCTGGTGAGTCTCAGATGTCTCATGTGAGTCTCATGTGAGTCTCATGTGAGTCTCTGGTGAGTCTCTGGTGAGTCTCAGATGTCTCATGTGAGTCTCAGGTGAGTCTCTGGTGAGTCTCCGGTGTCTCTGGTGTGTCTCTGGTGTGTCTCTGGTGTGTCTCTGGTGTGTCTCTGGTGAGTCTCTGGTGAGTCTCAGGTGTCTCTGGTGAGTCTCAGGTGAGTCTCAGGTGAGTCTCTGGTGAGTCTCAGATGTCTCATGTGAGTCTCATGTGAGTCTGATGTGAGTCTCTGGTGAGTCTCAGATGTCTCATGTGAGTCTCATGTGAGTCTCATGTGAGTCTCTGGTGAGTCTCTGGTGAGTCTCAGATGTCTCATGTGAGTCTCTGGTGAGTCTCATGTGAGTCTCTGGTGAGTCTCTGGTGAGTCTCAGATGTCTCATGTGAGTCTCATGTGAGTCTCTGGTGAGTCTCTGGTGAGTCTCTGGTGAGTCTCAGATGTCTCATGTGAGTCTCTGGTGAGTCTCAGATGTCTCATGTGAGTCTCATGTGAGTCTCTGGTGAGTCTCAGATGTCTCATGTGAGTCTCTGGTGAGTCTCTGGTGAGTCTCTGGTGAGTCTCAGCTGTCTCTGGTGAGTCTCTGGTGAGTCTCTAGTGAGTCTCAGATGTCTCCGGTGAGTCTCATGTGAGTCTCTGGTGTCTCGGGTGAGTCTCTGGTGAGTCTCTGGTGAGTCTCCAGTGAGTCTCTGGTGAGTCTCTGGTGAGTCTCTAGTGAGTCTCAGATGTCTCCGGTGAGTCTCATGTGAGTCTCTGGTGTCTCGGGTGAGTCTCCAGTGAGTCTCATGTGAGTCTCTGCTGAGTCTCTGGTGAGTCTCGGGTGAGTCTCAGATGTCTCCGGTGAGTCTCATGTGAGTCTCTGGTGTCTCGGGTGAGTCTCATGTGAGTCTCTGGTGAGTCTCATGTGAGTCTCATGTGAGTCTCATGTGAGTCTCAGGTGAGTCTCAGGTGTCTCGGGTGAGTCTCATGTGAGTCTCAGGTGAGTCTCAGGTGAGTCTCTGGTGTCTCAGGTGAGTCTCAGTTGAGTCTCGGGTGAGTCTCAGGTGAGTCTCTGGTGTCTCTAGTGAGTCTCAGGTGTCTCAGGTGAGTCTCTGGTGAATCTCAGGTGTCTCAAGTGAGTCTCATGTGAGTCTCTGGTGTCTCGGGTGAGTCTCAGGTGAGTCTCATGTGAGTCTCTGGTGAGTCTCATGTGAGTCTCAGGTGTCTCGGGTGAGTCTCAGGTGAGTCTCGGGTGTCTCAGGTGAGTTTGTGGTGAGTCTCAGGTGTCTCAGGTGAGTCTTGCAGCAGACGACGACAGTAAATCTCTGTGACTTTATTTAAATAAATGGAAATCTCTGATTAACCCGCGAGGGAAAATACTCCATAATATACACGAGTCCTGCATTCAGCACAGTACTGCAGTAAAAGTACAGCTGTCAGATTAATGTAGTGCAGTAGTTTGAAGTTTGAAGTAGCAGAAAATGGAAATACACAAGTACTTGAGTAAAGTAAAAAACTGAAGAAAAGCGTATTTTCTCAAATACTGTACTGAACTCACTTTAAATACATGTGGCTGGTGATACTGAAGTAAAACTGTGATGCAGTGCTTGCAGTACCTCTCTGGAGGTGGTACTGAGTACTTGTACTTCAGTAAAGTAGCAGAATACTTGCTCACAGTATTGATCCACCCTGAGCTCCACCTGAGCACTTCCACAGATTAAGGTGTGTGACGTCAGCACGCAGTACGTGTGACGGGGGGCAGGGTGCGGGAGGTGTTAAAGGGGGGCTCGGGATTCCTGAGGATTACCCGTCATGCCCCGCGGGTAAAGATGGCGACAGCTGAGCAGGGCAGCAGATCAACTTTATCCGAGCGGCTCTGAGCGGATCTCGGTCCGTCAGTCGAAGCGTCTCCGCCGGCTGCTTCTCCTCCCGCGGCCCGCTGCCGCAGTTCGGAGCTCCTTCCCAGCCGGACCTCAGCGCTCCTCCCCGGCCTCGGATCGGTTCGGAGCGCTCCTCCTCCCTCCCTCCCTCCCTCCCTCCTCCCTCCGCGCCCCACCGGAGGAAGAGAGCGGAGCTCCGGCTAAAGTTTCCTCTCCTCTCCGCTGTCTGGGATTTGTTTGCGGAGATAAACCCGGGCCCGAGCCGCGCTGCCCGGCCTCGCAGGTAAGCGCTGACCCGGTTCGCCGTAGTTCTGGAGCCGTGTGTGCAGGTGAGCGGCGAAGAAGTGTCGCTTTATTCGGTGTGTGACAGTTTGGGTGCAGCTCGGTGTGCGGGGAACTGGGCCACGGTCAGACCCGCAGCAGGTCTGAGCGGGTTTATCTCGGTGTAACGGGCCGGGGGAGCGCGGCGTCTGTGCGGTCTTCAGGGACGGTTCGGCCCGGTGTCGGGGCGGAGAGAGCCCCGCGGTGCCTGTCGTGTCTGTCCCCCCGTCAGCCTGCCAGACAGAACTGAGGGCGGCACTAAAACTCGGTGCAGGTTTCTGAACATCACCGTGTGAGAGAGACACCTGCACTTCCAGCCAATCACAAGGCTGGATTACCAACTGGGCACTCAGACCCTCAGGGGCCTCAGACCCTCAGGGGCCACTGGTTCAGTTGTTTTTCTTGAAGCTGCAGTTTTGATAATCTCAGATTACCTGATTAATGTTCACAAGTCCAGAACCAGAACCCTGAAGAACCGGCACAGATCTGTTGGAGCCTTTAAATCTTACGAGCTTTGAAATAGTTTCAGTGATCAGCTGGTTGCTCAATATTCACGTTTCCGTGTAGAGCTGACGGTGAAGGTCTGGCGGCTGCGTGGAGAAAACGCAGCCCCCATATTTGTTGCCGCTCGGTGACTCGCAGGATGTGACGTTTACGATACGACTCAGCGACTCGCCCTTCAGACCTGCTGTTCCTCTGTGACGTGGTTGAACCCTGGGTGTGTTGGACTTCCTGTGGGCGAGCCGGCTGACTTCCTGTTGGCTCACATCAGCAGGAAGTGATTCACCTCTGAGTGTTGGTGGCGGCGTTCCTCCGGTGACACTTCTCAGCGGGTCAGCCTTTTCTGAAGCGTTTTAAATGGATTTAATTATAA
Source organism: Micropterus salmoides (assembly GCF_014851395.1). Lineage (NCBI taxonomy): Eukaryota > Metazoa > Chordata > Actinopteri > Centrarchiformes > Centrarchidae > Micropterus > Micropterus salmoides. The sequence continues at coordinate 7,218,816 of NW_024041150.1, forward strand.
TAACTAGATTTTGTTAAACTCCGCCCACTTTTATATATTTGGTTTATTTTTCTTCCTAATTTAAAGTTTGTCTGAACGTTTGTGTTCGAGGGCTGAACGATGAATCGTTTTCAAATGGAAATTGCGATTTTAAAGAACACAATGAGCTAATCGTGAAGACGGCGATTAATTAAACATCTGACCCCTTTTAAACAGTCGTGCACTTACAGATTCATGGCGTTGTCGTCCTTGTGTTTCCGACCTGCTCAGAGTGGGCACGGGGCGTGTACAATTACTACAAACGTACTGGAGGAAAACGTGGGATAATGGCGCCGCCTGTGGCGTTATGTTTTCTTATTTAGTCTTTGCATTGACTTTGTCTAATCAAGCCGCCCAAAACGCTGGATTCTCTTTCGGTGGGAACGCACCTTTAGGGGTGGGAATCGCTGCGTACCACACGATACACGGCTCACGATAACGATATTATCACGATACAGTAATTCTGCGATAATCGATTTGCTTGACAATCCTAAAGCGATGCATCACGATATCCAACTGTTTGTTTGTAAAAGGCACAAAATGCAAATTCACTGAATTTTTTTACTGCAAATACAAACTGCTGAGCAGCACCTGAGTCTAATCTGTACATCACATTATGTTAATAAGTGTTGGGCGACGCAGCGGCGTGCTGCCCCCTCTCTTCCTACTGCGCTCTTTTAGGCCACTGGGAATATTGGGTTTGACTTTTGACCCTTTGGGGTTGCTGTAGCTGGTCTGTGTGGAGAGCAGCAGATCAAGACGGTGAAGTTAGCAACTCTTTAATTTCAAACAGAGCTCAGGAAACACGGGCTTTATTTGCACAGTGTGTCACTCAGGACGTTCAGCATGTGAGTTTAGGTTAAGATTGTATTTTCGCGATGCTAATGTCCGTTAGCACGTTAATGGAGATTCCCATTATATGTTAGCCTTGAGCTAACCGTCAAAGTGCTATTTTTTAAATTAATATTATGTATTGATATGTTGGGCTGGAATATCGATTCAGTATCATGGAAAAATGCACAACGATATATTGCCGTATCGATTTATTGTCACCCACTTACTAACGCTACATATCCGCATGGAGCATTTCAGAATAAGAGCGTTTTGCCCGTTTTATTTTGCTGATTTGTTGTCCCGATCTTTGTTCTTCTACTATGGTTAGGTAGCTAGATTGCTTTTGTTTTTTTGTCTGTTTTTAACTGTGTTTATTGTTGATTAGGGCTTCAGCTAACGATTTTATTATTCAAAGCTTCTACAGATTATTAAGTACCTTTGCTTGGCGGCGGTACTGTACTTTGTTCAGGCACCATGCTGATGGTCTCCTTCCTGCAGAGCGGCGTGAAGCTGAAGAGGTCCCTCTCAGACTCTGGATTTCTTTAAGGCGTCTGGTTCTGTCTGTGCAGACTGATCCAGCTCCTCAGGTTCAGACCCGGTGGCTCTGCAGGTGAACTGACAGGAAGGGGTGACGTGAGGTCGGGTCGCTTCTGGTTCTGATTGGTTCTGGTGTTTTTTTCTCGTCATCGTTTGACTTTATTTGGTCAAACAGACCAAATGTTTGGGTTTTAAGTGCCGTCCTGGACTCGTCCTCGGGGGGGGGGGGAGAACTGGGTTCTCTGAAGAACAATTCAAATCTCTTTCATTCATTCACGTCCTCCTCAGGGGAACAGTGTAAAGGGATTACACAGCACAGGGGCTTATCTCTGCTCAGAGAGGATTATGGGTAGGATGAGCTGGGGGGGGGAGGAGTCCTGTGACTTCTGTTCTCTGATTGGTTCATGTCAGTCGCTCCAGCTGCTGTGAACTGGAGTCAGTTTGTGACTCACTGAATACAGACAGAAGTACTAATACTGCTAATACTGCTAATACTACTGATGCTACTGCTAATGCTGCTAATACAGTTAAAGCTGGGCGGCGTTGGAGAACCAGCGAAGGGACATCTAGAACCAAACCCCGACGCCGCTTCACGCCTCGCTGCAAAACCCATTTCCATAAGCAGAGCGGACCGGTGGCCCCTCAGTGGGACCGGTTATCGTGCTGCGTTCTGTTTCTCAGACGCTCTGGTTCTGTCTCGTGTTGTAAATCCAGCGTGGACAGTGGAGGCTCCGCCCCTCTCTAAAAGCCCTCTGTTCAGCTCGAGCCCAGGTGACACGTTCTAACCGCTGTAACGGGCTGCGATGTTCTTCTCGTCAATAACAGAACCGTCAACTAATGATTGAATTCATTTGAATCATGTAGAGAACGGACTGAAACGAGATTTACTGATCATAAAGAAAAGTTTATTAATGAACTATCTTCTATTTTCACTCAGCAAAAGAGAGATGATTTTACATTTCATGTATAAATGGAACATGAGATGTTTTGATGGTGTTTCTGGCCGTATCGCCCCGCTGAAGCATCCTGAACCAACGTTGGCGGCGGCAGCTCAGCTGGAAACACTCCTGCTGCCAGCGAAGTTATTTCAGACACAGATTAGTTGTCACTTCTCTGATCAGTCTGCAGTGTTTTCACCTCGGCTCACCTGGAACCTCGAT
>NW_024041150.1:7226364-7238864 GCF_014851395.1 Micropterus salmoides
GCTGACTGACAGCAGGTGCTGACTGGTGTTTTTCCGTACGACCGTCATGTGTTTCAGGTTACCGGAGGCCTGAGGCTCACATGCCCAGAGGAAGAGGAAGAACTGGACTGAGTGAGGACGGACGCAGCAGAAGATGAAGAGTTCTCTGTGCTGACGTACGAGGTGATGCTCACATACACACAGGCATGTTTTGCTTCAGAGGACATTACATTGACTTACATTAATTCCTGAAGACTTACTGACCTTTAACTAAGTCATTTTGGGGGATGCCAGTCCCCACAATGTGGCTGAGTAAACAGATTCAGGTCCCCACAACTTTAGTTATACCCGCCACACACACTTTGTGTCCTTGGCTCTTTTCTCTTTTGTGAACAGGAAATGTTTCGTCCTCCATGTTTTTCTTTCTGTGTCAGAGTGAAGAATCTGGTGATGAAGTTATAATGTGGAGCATTAATGAAGAGATGTGACTCGGGTCATTATCCTCCTGAATGCTGTGATAATTAAACGTCCGTCAGACTGACTCATGCTGTATTTCATCCATTAAAAATATTAAAATGCATTAACACTGAAGTGGCTTTTAAACCTCGGAGTCAGAGATCTGGAAGTACAGGGCGGCTCTGAGGAGGGTTATTATATTTTATTTGCTCAGCCTTGTGGACAGAACTGGTTCTCAGTCTGAGATATTTACCGGAGTGTGTTCCAAGATATTAAGATATTTATTGCAGGTTTCTTCCTCCACAGTCAAATGGAGGCAGTTTTAAATCAGACAACAGCGTCGGTGAGAAACTGCAATTCTGAATTAAAATTCTAAACTACGTTGCTGAATTAATTAGCAGTTTGTTTGTTTATTAATTTTCCTCCGTCCTCGGAGTCCTGCAGAGATCACAGCAGGTGGTCCTCCTCTTCCTCACTTTCTCTCTGCTGTCAGCCAGGCGGATTTTTATTAATTAAAATTTTTCACGACATGAATGTTTAACAGCTGATCCCATCTGTGTTTGTTTCAGCTCCGTTGTTTCTGTGGATGAAGCCAGCTCTGGAGCAGCACTTCAGGTACAAGCACACCTCTGAAATGAGGAGGTCACGTCCTGGAAAGACCTTGAGATGCCTGGAAAAACACAGAAAAATCTATTAAACATCCTGAAAACTCTCAAAATGTCACAATTTGATTAAAAGGCTCAAACTTCACAACCAGTCAAAAGTTTGAAGTCAGAATCTGGTGTGTTACTGCTGTAAATGGGCAACGGCTGATTTGTGATGGAATATCTACAAAGGCCCGTTATCATCAGCCAGAGAAGGCCATAAACAGAAAAGATGAAGCCCTAATCTCTTTCTTTTTATTGGCTGGTCTGAGTTATGGCGTTTTCTCTGCAGCTCTGCCCTGAAGGTCGGGTGTGTGCTAGTAGTCCACAGCATCGTACCAGATCCTCACTTTCCTGTCAGTTTCTCTCCATGGAGCAGCTTCATTTCTCAAAACAAAGTCAGAAGAAAGTTCTGTGTTTCTGTTTGATCCTCTAATGCCACGTTTCCCAAAGTTGGGGTCGGGACCCAAAATTTGTCGCAGGCACGTTTTTATTGGGTCGCCAATTGACCCTTTGGTAAGCCACGCCCGAATACAAAGCTGGCCAATCACAGCGCAGTGTAGGACTCTCTCTAACTGAGGTCCGACACTTTGATGGCTGCGCTGTATTTTTCTAAGATCTGGTCAAACGCCGCTCCTGAGGCATCTTGTAATAGTTACATCAGCTACCAGAGAGGCTGAAAGGAGATTTATTCTCTTTCCAAAACCTAAAACAAATCCAGAAACATGTCAGCTGTGGATGGTTCATAATATTAGTTAGCTAACGCTGGCTAACTTCCTACTGAACGTAATAAAGCCCTGCTGTTCTGCTTTCTAATGGTTGTAATAATGAATAGAGGCCGACCAGCTGTACAGTTTGTCGGACTTAGCAACAGTAACTAAGGGGGGCGTGGCTTAGCGAAGGGTCAATTGGCAGAGTGAAATTCCTATCGTGTGTGTGTGTGTGTGTGTGTGTATATAAGATTCTTATATCTAAGATGTGACTGAAGTGCACTTCCAAAAGCTGAGCAAAGATCAGCTGGTTCAGAAAACTTCAACCAGCCACAGATTCTTATTAAATTCAGATCAAGTGAAGACATGTTGGTGATGATGGGAGGGGATGAGAGTAGAGAAAGGGTGCGACACAGAAAGGAGAAAAGACTATTTTTGTTTATTTTAATAAGAACATTAATACATTTTATATACATGGTTTGCTTTGCCCTTTATCTGTACTTTGTAACTTTGGTTCCCAGGGCGACACCAGATTTCTCCTTTGGGCGTTGATGTGAAAAAGTTTGGGAACCAGCTGCTGAAGCTCCAGACCCTTAACCAGTTTTATACATCTTCTTTAATCCGAGCTGCCGTGATTGTAAAAAAGGGTTTTCTAATGATCCCTTTGCCTTTTTAAAATGATAAACTTGCATTAGCAAACACGGCGTGCCGCTGGAGCACAGGGGCGATGGTTTCTGATAACGGGCCTCCACACTGTATCTCTCATCAGTCTGATGTTGTTTTAATGGACAAAACGCGTGCTTTTCATTTGAAAAGTGTGTCCAAACTTTTGACTGGTAGAGTAAATACAAACTAATCTCTCATCAGGGAGTTGATGCCTCTGTTTTCTAAAAGTTAAAGGTGGTATTGTAATTATACAGCAGTAGTAGTAGACTGAGGATTATATATGATATGTACCGTGGTATTAGGGTGTTCATTAATTCCTGCTAATGAACACCTGCCAAGTCGATCCAGTGAAACGGTTCATAATTAATGTGCAGTATCAACCTGTATCTGAAATGGGTAACTATAGCAACAGGGATGCAGTCAGTACGTTAACGTCTAATGACAACACTGATTGAAGTCCTTCAGTGGTCGTTAAGCATCACGTTGGCTTTCTGGCTCACAGCTGAGCGAAGTAGGAAACAGTCCTGTTGACTGGAGTAATGAGCAACGAGGAGATCAGCTGATCTGAGGAAGGTTGGGTGAATGGGAGAGACAAAGGGAGAAGCTGAAAGGCAGTGATCTGATGAAATCAGTGAAGAAGAGCAGAATGAAAAGGATAAATAATAGAAAACCAGCTGCGAGAGGACAAAAAGAGGACACGAAGAAGAAGAGAGGAGGTGACGAGAGCTGCAGCTTCAGAGGACGTGACTCTAATTAAATACATTAACACAAAATATGTGCGTGTGAGAGAGAGAGCAGAGCATGCTGGGTAAAAACACTTGGGGCAGAATGAATGTAAAATTCAGAAGCTGCAGTCAGACGAGGTGAAGACGCTCTGCTGCTTCGTCCTCACCTGTGACTGACAGGAGTCAGTTTAGCCGCCTGCTTCGGTTAGAGTAGCGGCACGTGTTTAAACTGAAGTAGACCTAAAGGGGGGGCGTCCAAACACGTGCGTTTATGTTTATTTATATTTAAAACTCATCAGGTTATTTAATATCTGTGCATATTTAAAGTGTGTAACGTGCTGGATGAAGTGCAGGTCCTTATTTCTCTCTCAGAACAGGCCGATGGACTTTAAGTTAAAGATGAACTCTGTGTGTACAGAGTGCACTGAGGTCGCAGGACAGTTAGCACGTTAGCTGCGTTTGCTCTGTGTCATTCAGGTTAACAGGCTAACGCTGACATGCTAACGCTGGCATCATTCAGATCAATGCAGCTGCATTTCCTGTTCTGGAAACAAACTGAGATCAATGTGCCGCCCGAGGCTCGCACACACTCTGCGCACACACACAAAACACACACACAGTACATGTACTGACGTACTTGTGAGGACCACCATTCGTTCATCTTTTGAGTTTTGGACCTACAAAGTGAAGCTTTTTAGAGAGCCCCTTCAAGGGCCGAAATGTCCTCACAATGAAGGTCTGCAGCCTGGTCCTCATAAAGGTGCAAGGACAAGAACAAGCACACAATTGTGAGGACTTTCACCAGCACAGTGAGGACACCTTCTACATGGAGGCTGTCTGACAGCTGAGACATGTCTTTGCCTGGTCCTCACAGGTCCCGGGCCCCCAGCCTGGTCCTCACAGGTCCGGGCCCCCAGCCTGGTCCTCACAAAGATAAAACAACACAAACAGTCACATTTACGCTGCATCCGTCACACGAGCACAAACACACATGCAGGTGTGTGCAGAGAGGGAGGCGTGTTTGATGTTGATGAGGGGCGACCGAGCATTGAACTGCACACACAGAGAGAGAGAGAGAGTGTGAGGGAGAGCGAGTGTGACAGCGGTGACAGAGTCCAGTTGTGTTTGTGGCGTTGTAGTTGGCGGTTGGCGGGCGGTCGGCAGGCGTCTACCTCATCTAACTCTTCTTCTCCTGGCAGGACTGACAGACCGTCAGGAAGTGAGGAACTGAGGAAGGAAGTAGGGCCCAGGATGACGAGCACGGCCCCGACCAGGAAGCCGTACCGTAAGGCGCCACCGCAGCACCGCGAGACGCGTCACGCCCTGCCCGTCGCTCCGCCTCCGTCTGCGCCGCAGCACGATATCAGTCAGGTAAACCACCACAGCTTAAACACACCTCCACCCCCCCTGCAGCGCCTCCCCCACCGCCCAGCAGCCGCAGCCTCGAAACGCCCGCAGAGCGTCGGGTCGCGGCATGGCGTCCCTATCGCGCCGCTTCCGCTTTCTGACAGTGAGTTGGACGTCTCCAGTCTGTCCAGCCTGGAGCTCTGCATCCCGCCGCCACCGCTCTTCAGCAGCCACCGGCCCACCCGGACTAGAACATCTGCTGTGGGCGTCACCACGACTCCTCGCCGTGCGCCGCGTCACTTCATCAGTAGCGGCGATGAGAGTTTTTCAGCACATCAAAGCCCCGCCGCAGCCAGGAAACCCTCCGCCGCCCACAGCCCCAGAGGAGGGCGCCACAGGACGTCTCCCAGGACGCAGACTGCCGCCCCTCCGAAGAGCATCCTGAAGCAGCCGGCCTCGCTGAGCGTGGAGCACGCCTTCCGACATCCTCAGGAAGTCAAAGTCTGTGGAGATGCTGGATGACAGCAAGAGGCGGAACAACGCTGCCCGTCAAATGCCCACTCGCTCCCTGGACCGGACGGAGCAGCGGGCGCCGCCTGAGCGGCGGTCCTCAGACCCGCCCTCCCCCTGCAGGACCGACTGGAACTGGAAGATGCAGGTTCTGGAGGAGAAGGTCCGCTTCTCCAACTTTCTGGATGAGATCACCTGTCAGGTCATGAGTCCCGCCCACCTCACGCTGCTCGGCAGGACGTCTTCCAGAGAAAGAGAGAGCCCCGCCCCCCCAGCGGCGCCACGGCTCCGCCCACAGGAAGCAGCAGCAGGTTCCAAGTACGTCTGGACACCGGACTCGGCGCTGGGACGACTGGGTGGCGGCGATACAGCAGCCGGGCAGCCGGTACCAGCCCCAGGAGGAGGGGGCGGGGCAGGAGCATGGTGACATCACTGAGAAGGCGGGGCCTAAAGAGGAGGTGTTGGGGGTGAATAGAGGAGTAAAGATGGAGGTTCAGGAGACGTTAGAGCCTCAGAGACACAAGCAGAGACTTCCTGTTTCTAATCAGTCTCTTGTGTCCCGCATCAAGGTAGGTCAGAGGGGTCAGCCGCCGCCGCCGCCGCCGCCGCCGCCCCCCCCCCCCTGACCCCAGAGATCCTTAAATTTATTTATTAGTTATGGAAAGTGTTTGAGACGACGCCATCATACTGATCTGCAGGATTTCACCTATTTGAACATGAAATTTAGTTTTTTTTATTTAAGTTTTTTAGTTTTAGGCTTTTAGTTTATCTAATATATTTAATCAGGGACCGTGTACAAAACACATTAATCTCAGAGGAGTAAACAGAAACCTAAATATTAAATATATTTCATTAGTATATCCGCAGTTACAAAAACGGGTCATCAGAATGTAAAAGGAAAGCTGACATGGCTGGTTGCTTAAAATCCATTTCTTCACAGAAGGAGATCCGTTTCCTCCTTTAATGGCTTTAAAAGGACTCTGAGCGGTGCAGCAGCAGCAAACATCATCTAAACACACGGCTGAATATAAAATGAATTTATCAGAGCTGAGCACTTAATATCTAACGAGTAAATCACCATGATAATGCAGTCGGGACTTCCTGTCTATAAAAGGAATCCCATCATGATATTTTTCTGTGTAAGTCCAGAGACTCTCATCTTGGTGATGCTAAGCTAACGAAGAAGCCTCATTAAATAAATAAAGGTAATGATGATAAAAAGACACCAAATTAGTGTTTTTTTTAAGGTTTTGTTTAATGCAGAAACAGTGAATTATTTTAACATCTTTAGTAGGGCTGACCGAAGGTTGGATGCTTCGATGGGCGGAGCCTGATTCGACTGTCAATCTCGCAGTGAAACGAGGATCTCGCCATTTTGGCGATATGGGGGTGCTCAGCGTCTGATTTTACATAGAACTACCAGTTTTCTCAGTCAGTTTTTGTCTTGCGTTCATTTATTTGTTGCAGCCCGGCACAATATCGGGGGCGGGGGGGTCAACAATAAGCCTCAGTTTAGCTTCAGCTTACAATCGCCACGCACAAAAACACACACGATGACGCATGACTATCAGTCGACTACAGGCAGGACTTGACGGTTCTGATTCGACTCTGTAAATCCTTAGTCGGGTACAGCCCTAATCTTTAGTTTTACACGTGTGCTGTAAAATGATCCACATTAATATCGTGATATATTTAGAACGAGTGTTGTCGCCTCCAACACTGCAGCATTAATTAAGACCTGTTGGTTTCTACAGAGGGAATGTTGGCCCACCTGACGACCTGCAGGGTGTCACTGTGGTGTTGTTCTGCTTCAAGTTCAAGGCTGAAAACAAAAACCAAGGCTGAACTTGTGATAATAGGACAAGATGTCAAGTTGATCAGTTCAAAGTGCAGAATCGATGGTCCCAGTAAACGTTACCGTTAAAGAGACGAGGACAAAGATACAGAAAGCAACTAAACTAAAACCAGCTGTTGCTTTTCTCTTTGGACAAACGTCTCTGCTATAATCTGTTAATAATAAGCTTGTGTTCATGTAAACAGTGCCGATACAGAGACTCACCAAACTCCAGTCAGAAATCTGGCATTTTAAGCTTCTCGACAAACACAGTCTTCTCCTTCTAAGTTTGACATTAAAGTAATAAATAAATAAAAGTTTAAAGACATCTTCAGGCTTTATTAGTCCCTGAAATACCCAGAATGCAACAGTACACAAAGGTCAGGAGATTAAAAATTAATTTATCTGAAAGCAACCAGCCACAGGGTTTTAATTCCTACATGCCCTTTATATTGATTACCAATAAGGACACTTGTGAGAACAGTGTCCAGAAGAATCCATCGGAGCAGAAACCCGCTGATGTGATTGGTCTTTTAGCTGCTCCAATCACAGTAATTGATTTCACGGCTCTGTGGGCGATTGATCGGGCAGGGTGCATCGTGTAAAGCCCCGCTGCATGCTGGGAGAGGACGTGTTTCCATACGTCAACAGAGATCGATGAGGCAGACGGTAAAGAAACGGACAGGAAACGTCCGTCTCGATGATGTCGCCCCACTGACCCGACATCGCTGTCACATGTCGGTCATGTGACCACTCAGCCGGAGCAGTTGTGTAGGCCTGGAAAAGCCCTGGAAAATAATGTGTCATGGAAAGCAAGGTTTTTAAATTGCAGTCAGGATGTTAGGACGGGGGACTCGGTAATCAACAACAGTTTATCAGAGTCGCACCTTCCGACAGCTGCTGAAACTCTTACGTTCAGCACTGGTTCACGTTGTTCGATCAGTTAACCCTTTCATGCTTCGACTACAGTGGACAGCTGCTTGGAGCCATTTAAGTTTTAGTCCCAACATCCACGTGATTATTAAATGGGCTATATATAAATTCATAACAGGAAGAAGAAGAGGGTAAAAAATATATTAAGATAAATGTTAGAAAGACTTTTATCCAGATTTTAATGATACATTTATTTTACATCTTGTTCAACAAGGGTTTATTTAAAATTATGATCTAATTTGCACGTGAATAACTTTGCATTTATACCACTTGCTTTTATTAAATGTTTTGATAACATAGTTTTTTGGACTTATTGAAATCCATTGAATCATTTTTCAGGCCGTTGATGCATTTCAAAATATTTCTGGGGGAAGTTTAAAGGCACATTTTATCATTTGTTTAAAAGTAAAAACAAACATTAATAATAAATTGTGATAGAGCTGGACGATATGTTATCACGATTAAAAGTTTCATATCTTTCGATATCGATGATCATCACGATAAGTATCAAATTTCTTTTGAGTTTAAAGGCTGATTTCTGCTTCTGAGTGAAAGCTGATGGTTAATTTAAACTCTTCTTTATAGTCAAAACACTTGAGGCCAGACAGCGGATCACTTCACAGATCTGAGGCAGAACATTCAAAACAATTCTGATTAAAATCTTTGTCAACAAATATATGCACGAGTAAAATTAACTAAAAGCTTTTTTCACTTCTTTTTCCTCAACAAAATAAACATCTTTGTATCTGATTCAAGTGAATAAAATCAAACATTTATTAAACATTTGTTATTTTGATATTGGAAAAAATATATTGCGATAATTATTATCATTTTATTGTCCAGCCCTTCTTTGCTATTTAGTAATTCATGCACGAAAGGGTTAATTGTTCGATAAAACGTTGGAGAACTTTAGTGACGTCTCCAGATGTTTTGTCCGACCAACCATCCAAAACCTCCAGCTGGCTGCTGCTCGTTAAGCTCGTTGCTGTGAGCTCATTGGAGGAGACTCTGATGATGATGATACAACAATTTTATCAGCTCAGACCATCAGAAGCTGGAAACGTGAGGAGTCAGGGTTGGGAATCGTTTCTGACTCTACTTATTGAACCCAGTTCTTATGGACTCTCGGTTCTGGTTCCTTCAGCACAGATCTCCCTCCTCCTCCCCCCCTTCATGTCTCTAAAGTGAAAGGAGTCTCTGTCCTAGAGGGGCGTCTCTTCGGTGGACTTGTCTCATCTGAGTCCGCAGGAAATCTGCTCGATACCCGACCCTAGTCAAAGTTTAAGTTCCGAGGTGCATGGGGATGATTTTTATCTAAATGTTCCTGGAACTGTGTTTTTGAGGACGTCTCACCTGCCCTGTTCCCTGTTTATCCCCTTCGCCTGCTCAGTGTTCCTCCTGTTCACTCCTGTTTCTACTATTGATGGAATAAAACCGTTTTAGTGATGTTGAACCTTTCCGTATTGTAACCGGCCGTCTTCACGTCACGGCAGCAGAATGTTTCCTCTGGTCGTGTTGTTTTCTGTTCTGACTCTGTTTGTTCTGTTTCAGGAGGCGTTATCAGACTCTGACAGGATCAGGTGAGGCTCTCTTCTATTCCCGTCAGCTGGTCTTCTTCTGATCCCGCCGGTTCAAAAGACAAATAACAGACGCGGCAGCAACAAATAAACGCAGGCTGCTGCCAGCTGCAGCCTCCAGTGAACTGTTATTAATTATTAATAAGCGTTTCCACAGTCACACTCTCCACCTCTTTCACCCTGTTTGTCCAGGTTTCAGGCTGAAAACAGTATTTATACACGGTCTTATTACTGAAGTAAAACATCTCAGAACTTCTTCCAATGAAGGTTTCAACACAAACAAAGACGTGAAAGCTTTTAAAGTTATTATTCCCCTTTTCCACCGCAGCTCAACTCACTTCTTATAAAGAACCCACCCGACGTAGCTGCTCATCATAACGACGCTGTGATGTAATCTTGTGGGAGTTTAATGAAGAGACAAAGTTCATTAAACATTCAACAACAAACGGGATAAAGCCAACGAGAGAGAGGAACGGAAAAGAAACGGCTCATTAAAAGTCCCGGTTCTTCGTAAGACTGACGCACATTAAAACATTTCCAGCCGTCGGCTCGCTGACGCCCAGTGTCCTCCGAAGAGACGCCGACGTTTCAGGATGAAACTGCTTTATTCTGTGTCTTTAACGTTTTAATGAGCGGGTCTGTCAGGCCCCGCCCACACTGCTGCGCTTTGGTTCTAAACGGAGACCTTCTGCTATGTTGGCTCCTCCCGTCCAGACTAAAACGGCGAAAACGAAGACCTAAAATGGAGAAGATTGGAAACGCCGCAGACCCGCTTTGTGTTTCAAAACCCGGAGGGCGTTTTTGTGAAGACCGACAAAAACGGAGGACTTTAGAAGCGATGACGCTCGGCTCTCTGACTGGCTCTTATCAGTCATGCAAAGTAGAAACACGATGCTGCTGACAGAGTTTTAGTTTGGTATTTTTATTAAAATATTCTGTACCGTACAAATAATACTTACTCAGTTTGTTTTTCCGCCGCTTTAAACTCCCGTGTTACATTCAGTATCAGTCCCAGCCCCTTATTGGTCCATGCAATTAAAATCTGGTGCGGTTCTTCGTCGAAAGAAAGAATAAAGTTCTGCAAAGTCTTCTGTAACTACGGAACAGACCATCTGCTTCCTGTTTACCCCGGCAGGCGCACGCCCAGAGTACGTGAACGGCCGCTAGCTGTGCGCTTTCAGTCGTTTTAATGTAGATCAACTCGCAGCTAAAACGCTGCTGTGGACGGAGATCGTGTTCTTTTTAATTCTCCGTTTCTAAACTAAAACGGAGTAGTGTGGACGTGGCCTTTGTTCTGGAGAGGAGACGACCTCGGTGGTGATCCAGCTTCCGGTAGAAACCTCCTGAACGGTCGACACCGAATGAACCCTAAACTAAAACAACCTGAGCAGCTAAACGGTGGGAAACAGTCGAGTGGAGCTGGTACTATGGCGTGGGAGCGGCTTTGACGCCTGTCCCGTTACTTACGTGGTGCAGCCAAACGTTTAGACAAATAAACACAGGTCTCACAGCCTGTTTTTGTAGAAGTTCTCTGGATGTATAAAACCTGTTAAAGCCCAGCAGGTCACCCGCGTGAGCTCAGCTGACCAATATAAATGTTTGAACTTTTGTCAGTGTGGACCTGCAGCACGTCGTTAGCTTCTCCGCCGTTCAATCGTTCAGTTGACAGTCGACAACCGAGATGAAAGAAACCTAATTTTTAAGTTATATTCCCGCTGGTTTAAATAAGCGGTCTGGCAGCGGCCTGTTTCCCGTCTTTGCTGAGTTTTGTGCAAAAGAATTTAAAGTCTTGTCCCAAATAGAAACCGGGTGGTTCAGAGGTATTAATGTAAGTTTTAGTGTATTTAAAGCTGCAGGTGGTGAAGCTCATTGAAATCACTTCGTATTCTGCTGGCAGCTTCGTCTGCAGTAACACGCGGTCGTTTATCAGATAGTGAAGTAAAGATATTTGCCTCTGAGAACGAGTAGAAGTACAAAGTAGAATAAAATGGAAATACTCTAGTAAAGTACTTTAAAACTTTACTGTACTGGACAAACGATTAGTAGATATTAGATAACAGATCCTCTGACCCCTCTTCATGTTACCCAGAATCCTCCAGCAGCAGAATGAGGACCTGCAGCGCCGCCTCTCTCTCTCCACCCACAAGATGGAGGCCATGGAGGCGGAGTTTGACGGCAGCCGTCACTACATGGAGGCGGAGCTCAGCCGGACCCGAGACGACCTCGACAAGATGAGGGACAAGTTCCGCAGGTAAGTACTGGGATCTGGATCCGACTCTGGTTTTACCTGGAACGATGACGAGGTCGAAGGTCGTCACGTGAGAGGCGCCTTTCAGTGTGTTTAACCCTTTGAGACCGCATGCGACACGGTGCATGTTTTATCAGATGTCATCACTGAACCGCTGAAATACCGCGGGGGGGGGGGCGGGGCATTATGGGATTTGTATTTGAAACATGTTTTTAGCCTCTGCGTGGACCAAAGGTTTCCAAAGCGGAGAGAAGGCTGCGAGCACGAAAACAACAACAAATTAGAAGATTATGTGACTGCTGAGCCGCTAGCCGAGAGTCCGTGGGTGAGCGACGTGTTTGAGGGGGAGGGTTTCGGTTGACGGACACAAATTCAAATGTGAAACAAAGCAGGAGAGAAACTCCCTCCGGCAGTACGTGAACACCTGTTGGTGAAAGAAATGAAACTGTGTCACTGTGGACTGCTGGCAAGGAGCTTTTTCAACACTTTTCTTTTTTTTTAAATGTGAATGAACACAAGGGCAAATGCAGTCATTTCCAATAAAAGCCAAATGGTTTTTATTTCATGTGTCTGTCTGCTTCAGAAACCCGCAGGGTTTGGAGAGTTTTGTAGAGGACGCCGCAGGTCTTAAAGGGTTAACCAAGTCCAGCTGCCCGTGATTTAAACCTTCCTTGGGGAACTCTGATCTGGATGAATGAGAACCTTCACAGAAATCCTCAGCTGGTTTTAAAAGTCTGGTCAGGTGACCAGCAGTCTTTAAGTCAGAATCGGAGGTGAAAGACTGATTTAACAGATTTACTGCGTGTTATTAACATTCCGTTCGTTTAACGAGCTTCTTCTTGGTTTGCGTTCTTCTACAGTTCAAGCGCAC
>NW_024041150.1:7243864-7283707 GCF_014851395.1 Micropterus salmoides
ATGCCAAGCAGCGCTGGAGCAGGAAGTGTCCATGTAGTCGTACTCCGATAACGTTTGGAGAGTCTAGAAGAGCTGCACGATTATTCATTTACACCCTTTCAAGTTAGCGGAGGGCTAAACAGGAAGTCAGCCAGTGGAGCACAGAAACGCCACCGCGAGTTAGTGTTTTGGCGGCGTAATCGCAGAGCGACACAGACACCGACACACAAGTGTAATTCTCATGACGCCGTAGACTCGACGCAGAAGTATAAATCAGGCCTCCACACTGAGGGCTAGCCCTGTTAGCTGTTAGCCTCCCAGCTACCTGATGTTGTCATAAATATAAAAATGTTTGACGGATAATTCAAACTACTTTTTCCACCGTTAGACTCAGGGATGTGGTCACAGAGCTGCACGTGTGCAGAACTTCCTGATCTGTCGGAGAGGAAACGGCGAGTGACGCTAACTGAAACCTTCACATGATGCTAGCTAGCTTAGCTCGTGTTAGCTGTTTGTTTTTTGTTTTTTTCAGCGCTCTGGAAGAAAGTTGCTACAAACATTTCAGCTTCGATCAAGATCTTATCGGATCTTATTGATCAGCAGCCGCACCGCCGCTTTCCCATAATGCATCTGCTGGTAGTTAATGCAGCATTCAAATGATCTGGGAAAACCTTCTGACCGGGTGTCCTGGGCGGACTTTAGTTTGTGGTCGGCGTGATAAAACGAGTCTTCACTGAAACTTTATAAAATGGCGTCTAAGCAGTTTGAACACGTGTGAATAATTGTTTGTGTTTTGAAGTTTATTCCCACATGATCTGAATGTGGTAGCTGAAGCCCCGCCTCCTGCCACCTCCTGATTGGCCGTCTCGTCTGCGATTGGCGGTTTGATGATCTAACGTGTCACTCCTCCTCCCACAGCTACGGAAGGTGGAGAGGGACAAAAAGACGATGGACCAGGAGATCGTGGAGCTCACCAACAAACTGCTGGACGCCAAGAACACCGTGGACCGTCTGGAGGAGCTCAACGTGAGTCCCCGCCCCCTTTCTGTAAACCGGTTTATCTGTGAGAGATGAAGTGCATCCTGGGAGTCGTAGTTGACTTTTCCTCTGCAGCTTGAATGTGGACAGGCTGCAGAGACCTGGCGGCTGCGTGCTGTGCGTCCCCGGCTGCCCTGTATTGATCAGTTTAGGCTCAGGGCGCCCACAGCTGATCACGTTCTGTTAGATCACGTTTTGGATTGATGTCCATTTACTTTGACGTCTTTATGAAAAGCAGCTGTTTGTCCCTCAGATTGAGTTTCTAACACGTGTCTGTCGGGCAGCGACTCTCCTCTTCTGGAAAGCGACTTAGAAAGGAAATGGGCTGTTGGTTGGACGAAAACGGCAGTTTGAAGACGCCACTTTGGGCTCTTAATGATTAGATTAGCCGCTAGTCAAAATAATTGTTAGTTGCCGCCATAATCAGAGTTTGACCCGTTCGTTCTAAACATCCATTCAGATTACTGCACATTGACATTGAAAGTCCGGTTTCTGTCCCACCGCCTCCCCCTCAGTCTTTACTGTTGGTTATCTTACACCTACCTTTAGCGTTGAAAAACGACCCCTCAGGGCGTTTGAACTATGACGCCAACGGGTCTTGACCATGCCTCCATATGTGACGACGTGGGATTCATCCCGACAGCGGTCAAAGAATCAAATGCTCTGACACAGAAACACAAACTCGTGGATCCGTAACGATCACGCGGTCATTCGAGGACTCGGGAACAGATGGATGGATGATGGTATGTGATCGGTTTCGCTTCAGCTCTCTCATCCTGTGTGGAACGTGAATAAATACAGCTCACGCTCTGATTGGCTGACTGTGTCTCTCTGTGTGTCTGCAGGAGCGCTACAGGCAGGACTGTAACTTGGCCGTTCAGCTGCTCAAGTGCAACAAGTCGCATTTCAGGAACCACAAGTTTGCTGACGTAAGTACCTCAAGTTTGTTCTAACGTTTGTTCTGTTGTAAACTGTGCGGGCGGCACACAAGCCGCCTGTCCGACGTTTATTCAAAATAAATATCAGAAACGTGTCTAATCAATATTTTATTCACTCATCCTGATGATAATGACGATAGTTAAAACTTTAAATGTTCCTGAGATGGATTTATTTCAGGATTGAGTGACGCTGTGTGATCTGATGTTTCTGCATCAGTGTGGAGCAAAGAAACGACTCAGCCACAGATCGTCCGTTAGTTTCAGCCGTTAAGTAAACCGGAAATATGAAACGGCCGAACGTTAGATGACGCACGGAGTTACGTTACCATGACAGCAGCGGGGCAGAAATGACTGTATTAGAAAATACAGTTTACCGGCCGACGTGTCCTGATAACGTGACGTGCTCGTGGGGAGAAAGTAAACGGGACGTGGCGGTGCTGCCGTCAGAACTCCGGGATACTTTCGCTTCACGTGTTCGTGCTGCTTCCTGCGTTCGTGGTCGAACAGCTGCAGCTTGTCCGGGGGAATCGCGCTAACACCAGATGCAGCGACGCTTCGACGCACGTAATGCGAGTCAACGTTTACGTCACCCGTCTTTACCGAGCGTGTGTTGATGCCGTTGTGCTGAACTACATCAGCGCTCTGAATATAATGCAGTCCAACGGCGTCACTGTGTGCAGTAGACGGCGGCGTGCCGTGGTGAGCGTTTATAATTGTGCATCGGTGTCAGCGTCGCCAAAACGCTAGTTGGCGGTGAGGTTTCCAAGTCCCACGGTGTTGTTTCTTCTTCGTTGGTGTAGGCTGCTACAAACGAAGCAGCAGTTACTGTTACCGCAGAAAGGAGAGAAGGCGTCGGAGGAGATGGCGAGAACGACCCTTTGACCTGTTGAGGCAGAAGGACGGGGTCTATGCCGCCGCAACATGTAGATATATATTTTCTTGCATGTTGAACTGACGGCGTTTAACCAGGGAGGCACCAAGGAGGCAAACGGCCGACACGGAAAATATTCAGTGTAGAAGAAGCAGCCGAACATCGAAAACGGGATCCATAAAAACGCTGATGCTCGTAGATGCACGTCTGAATTTACCTCCAGCGGAGTGAGTGAGTGTGTGTGTGTGTGTGTGTGCGTGTGTGTGTGCGTGCGTGCGTGTGTGTGTGTGCGTGTGTGTGTGTGTGTGTGTGTGTTCTGGTTCGATGGTTCCATTAGTTCCATTAGAGTTTATAGAGACTCAGCTGTTTCAACCCGTCACCTCTGATCCGACCCACTTCCTGGAAACACTCTAACACTCTGTGTGTGTTGCAGCTGCCGTACGAGCTTCAGGACATGCTGAACAAACACATGAAGAGCAGCCTGCCGGAGCGAGGCCCCGCCCCCGGCTCCCAGGACCCGGACACGCTCAGTTTGACTCCCGCCGACGTCGTGCCGACCTCCGTCATCGCCCGCGTCCTGGAGAAACCCGAGCCCCTGGTCCTCAACTCCGCCCAGTCCAGCAGCAGCTGCAGCCGCCCCGTCGCAGAGGACGTCTTCGTGCACGTGGACATGACGGGCCCCGCGGGGGCCGAGGGCCGCGGCCGCGGCCGGGAGAACGGCGGCGGTCAGGAGGCGGCGCAGCAGAACGGTTCCTGCCGCAGTCAGAGCAGTCTGGACGGGCAGTCGGGGAGCGAGGAGGCGGGCGGCGCTCCGTCCTTTGAGAAGCTGAACCCGTACCCGCCGCCGCCGCCCCCCCACCCGCTCTACCCCGGCCGCAAAGTCATCGAGTTCTCGTCAGACGACAAAGTGAAGATCCCAAAAAACTCCCCGCTGCCCAACTGCACCTACGCCACGCGGCAGGCCATCTCTCTGAGCCTCGTCCAGAGCGATGACGAGCGGATGGCCCCTGGCAGCCCCGCCCCCTCATCCTCCTCCGGCGGGGGCGTCCACCATCACACGCCACCATCCCAGCGGGACGCCGCCAGCGAGCCGCTGTCCAGTCAGTCCAGCCCGTTCAGCAGCCCGCCACAGGTAAGACCGCCGCAGGTTCAGGTATATTCAGTTTACTGATCATGACTCATGTAGCCTCTAACGATGCCCCGCCCCCTCCCCGCAGGCGCCCAGCGTGCTGGCGAGCTCCGGGAGCTCGGAGGAGGACCTGCTGGCCAGCTGGCAGCGGATGTTTGTGGAGAAGATGGCGCCGTCCACTGAAGGCTCCGTGGTTCACCGCACGTCATTCAGCAGCCAGACGGCTCAAGAGCTGCAGAGGAGGAGGCCGCCGCCGGGGGGCGGGGCTTCATCCTCCACCGACCGCCACAGAGCGGCGTATTCGGATGGCGAGGAGGGTTCGTCGGCACGGAGCTGGACGCCGAGCCGCGGGTCCAGCCTCGACACCGACACAGACACCGAGCTGCGGCCCGGCAAGAGGGGCCGTTGCGGCGACGGCGGCTCCGTGGAGGAGGGCGAGAGGCTGCTGATGAACCTGGAGGATGATGGCGGCAGCGGGGACACGGCGGTCACCTTGGCAACCAGCCCAGCCGACAGCCGCAGGAAGGAGCTGGGGGGGGGGGAGGAGGAGGAGGAGGAGGAGGAGAGCTCGGCCGAGGAGAGAGACGTCCTCCCCCACGACCTGCCCGTCATCTCGCCCCGCCTCCTGGACTTCGACCCCGCCCTCGCCGCTGCCGCCGCCGCCCCGCAGCGGCCTCAGAAGAGCCCGAAGAGGATGGGCGTGCACCACCTGCACCGCAAAGACAGCCTGACCCGAGCCCAGGAGCAAGGCACGCTGCTGGACTGACGCTCGCTCTCCGCAGCCTGAGCACGCCTCGCTCGCCCCACACTGTGCTCCCTCAGCTGACCCGGCTGTCACAGAGGTCAGAGGTCACGGCCATCCAGGATATAGCCATACTCTACCGTATGCTGCCGAGCTCGCCGCCCGACCCGTGTGTGTGTGTGTGTGTGTGTGTGTGTCAGACCGATCAGTTGTGATATCGATCAGTGATTTAAAGTGTTAAAAAATTAAACAGTATTTTTAAAGATTAACTAGAATCAGAAAACAATTCTCTTAATTTTGTTCAAATTTAATCAAACACGTAGAGGTCGCCGTTCTTCTTCTGAAAGCAGAACGAGGCAGGAAACTCAGTAAGATTAAAGGTTGATGAAACAGTTGAATGAAGATTAAAGTTTTTTTAAAACACTCAAAAAAGTTTGGTTGGTGGTCATGTAGCGTCCAGCACGTGGACGGCTGATTAAACGACGATATGTTGATTATTGGAAAATTAAGTTCTGAATAATCAGTCAAAATATAATAATGAGTGTGTGTGTGTGTGTGTGTGGTCAGAGTACAAAACTAGAAACTTTACGGACGTCTTTGCCTTGTTTCCTGACCGGGAGCTTTTATTTTGAAGAGAACACACACTCAGACTCTCAGTGCCTATCACACTTCTCTCTCTCTCTCTCTCTCTCTCTCTCTCTCTCTCTCTCTCTCTCTCTCTCTCTCTCTCTCTCTCTCTCTCTCTCTCTCTCTCTCTCTCTCTCTCTGGAAGTTGCGAGTATGACGCCGGGCCTACTTGAAGGTCAGACTTTTATTTTCTCGTCTTATATTAATCATTGATTTCCTGTCGTGGCGTGTTCAGATTGGTCTGTCGGGACGTCACGGACCATCTCACCTGACTGGGGGGCGGAGCTTCTCCCACCTGGAATGTAACCATCAAGTTGTTATTTTGTCGTTATCACCTTTTTGTTTTTCTTCGTTATGAAATCTGAAGTATTGATCCATTATTATTAAGAGATTTGTGTCTGTTTGGATTTGAGTTGTTGTTGTTGTTTTTTTTTGATCAGTTGTTTGTTTGTTTTTTTGTTCAGATCACGTTCTACGGAAGCCTGTTAGTGCCAGAAACAGAAGTCATCAATAAGATGAAAGAATAAATCTTTCACTTACTGAGGATCAATAATAAGAAAAAGCTGAGTAAGGATTAATTGCTAGAGGCTAACGACTGTTTAACAGCGCTAGAAATCAAGTCAAAAGGATGCTTAAGTGTTGATCACACATCAAAAAGTGTAAATGCAAACAGGAAATATAGATGACCATTGAATTCTAACCAGATGGTAAAAAGGTGTACGTGAGCTTTGGTCGTATCAGGTGTGAAGTTACTGCTAATTCAAGCCTAATAATTATTATTATTATTGATCTGTTTTATGTTTCTGGCGCCTCCGCGCTTCCGTACGTTACCTTTCAGTTTGTTGTTCTGAGGTCGGTGTCGCTGATTGAATGTTGCCTTCCTCACCGCTCTCTGATTGTGACTCTCACCGAGGACCAATGATCACTGATTGATTGACTGCAGGAGTCTTAACAGAGTTTGACCTGAACACTAAATAGTTTTTTTTTTTTTCTTTTTTTGTGAGACGCCGACAGTTTGTTTCCTCAGCGGCGTCCATGTTGTCACAGGAAGTGATGGAGTATTGATCAGCACTGAACTGAAGTGTTCGAACTCTGTGTTAAAGCTTCAGTGCGCTGAAGATACAATTATTGATCAGCCTTTAAAAGCCGAGAGCGGCCGTGGTATTGATGATTTCTTTAGTCCTGTTTTTTTTTATCACGAATGATCTTGTTATAGATCAAGACGGCGCACACGAGCACCAATCACAGACTAGCTTCATGACCATGTGGTGTGCTATGGTCACTGCTGGTCGAGTATTGATCAAAGTGCATGATGGGACACAGACGTGTTGGCAGAACGGGCTGGTCACAGGTTTAATCCCTGCGTTAGTCCGCCGTCGAGCTGGATGTCGTGTGGATCCGAGCAAATGAAACTAGGCTAGCAGGGTCTACCTGCTTACAGTCTTTGTGCTAAGCTAGGCTCAATATGTTCTGGCATAAAACTAGTTACCTACAACAAACTTTTTTGCTTTGGATAATGCTTTGCTAACAGCTAACATTAGTTCGCTTTAGCAGGCGTTTGTAACCATTCACAGCTAATATCAGCTAGCTACATACACTAAAGTTAACATAGGATACGCTAGCTGTTTGTAGCTACCGTAACATCAGCTGTCTGCTAACAGCTAGCATGGTTTCTTATGTAATTAAACCCTAAAGGACCGTAGCAGCATGTCTGCGTGTATTAGCCTGTTAAATGGTTGAAACGTACAGGAGTTATTGTCTGTTACCGACGGGAACCTCGGCGTGATTTAGCCTGTTAACTACAGAAACATCTGCATGTTTTAGTCATTTAGCTAAAAGGTTAAACGTGCAGTAGTTATTGTCTGTTAGCTACAGGAACATCTGTGTGTTTTAGCCTGTTAGCTACAGGAAGCCCTGCGTGTGTTAGCCTGTTAGCTAAAGGGTTAAACGTGCAGGAGTTATTGTCTGTTAGCTACAGGAACCTCTGCGTGATTTAGCCTGTTAACTACAGAAACATCGGCATGTTTTAATCATTTACCTTAAAAGGTTAAATGTGCAGTAGTTATTGTCTGTTAGCTACAGGAACATCTGTGTGTTTTAGCCTGTTAGCTACAGGAAGCCCTGCGTGTGTTAGCCTGTTAGCTAAAGGGTTAAACGTGCAGGAGTTATTGTCTGTTAGCTACAGGAACATCGGCATGTTTTAATCATTTACCTTAAAAGGTTAAATGTGCAGTAGTTATTGTCTGTTAGCTACAGGAACATCTGCGTGTTTTAGCCTGTTAGCTACAGGAAGCCCTGCGTGTGTTAGCCTGTTAGCTAAAAGGTTAAACGTGCAGTAGTTATTGTCTGTTAGCTACAGGCTAAAACACGCAGGAGTGCTGTGGGAGCCGGCCGGTGGTAAATAAAACATGTACAAACATGTTCAGGCCGTTTCTTGGTCTCTGAGCTGCTGAAATATTTAAAAACTATTTTCTTCTGTGTGACGGCTGCAGGATGAGGAACACTGGAAAATCCCACACACACTTGAACACAGAAACGCACCATCCTCTCCTCCTCTTTCTCCTCCTTTTATCATGCTGATTTCTTTCGTCCTCGGCTGTAATTATTAGCAGAACGAGCGGCGGCCGTTAAATTATTAAGGTTTTATTACCGTCAGAAATGGGTCGCTAATACTTCAGAGTGCGCACAGGGTGGAAATGTAAGTGTTTAATATTTCATACGAGCCATCAGATGTTCAGGAGACGCGAGGAGAGAGCAGGAAGTTGGAAATGAGAGAGTGTGTGTTGTAGAGTGATGCACTCTGGGTATAAATAGATTTTACATCTGGACTCGTGCAACTTTAATGATTCTTCTTCATGAATATAATCGGAGACGTCGACCGGCCGCCTCGTCTCAGCCAAGGTCACCTCCTCCCTACTCATCTTTCTTGCTCCTGCCCGTTCTCTTCTCCTCTTTTACATACTTACCTTTTCTTCTTCATCATTATTCCTCCTCTTTCCCTTCCACCATATGTTCCTCCTCTCCTCTGGCAGACATTTTAACTCCTTACTAGTCGCTATTTAAAAGCTACTGTTCAAGGTGTTCATTATTAATTATGACTTATCAACGTTTACAACAACAGCCGTCTTGTTGGCTTATTAGAAAGTACTGATCTCATCAATGAGCCCAAACTTAGTGTGCTAATAAACAGTAAACATTTCATTAACCACTCATTACTCACAAGTAATTACCTCTTTTATAAAAAGCTGACTAATAAAATCTAACATTTTATTTTCTGAAATGATATTTACAAACTCCTTTTCAGAATAAAAGATTAATTAAAAAGACAGGAAGTGAAATAACGATGTATAAAAGCGTCCAGTCGGCTCGACGTTATTCTGTTTCTCTGCTGATCCAAGGTCAGTTTAAAGTCGTACTCGCTGCTCTGTGTCCCAGCATGCATCACACCTGTCTGCGTGCACTGAAAACTGTCTGATCATGTAGATTTATTACTGTTCACACTTTACTGTCACGTCTTAAAATCAGTTTACCTTCAGCTGCGTTCATGTGCGGTGGGAGTTTCAGACGTGTAAACAGCCTTCAGCAACATTCAGTCTTAATTACACATTCACATTTTATTGACTATCTGACTCGTCAGTACGAAACATTTAGCGCTAAATATTCCATATTTACACTTTAAGCCAAGCTAAATATTCTAAATATGGAATATTTAAGCTAACGTGAATAAATATATTCACGTTGGCTTAAGTCAGTAAAAGGTTATTAACCCAAATTAAATGCATACAGTGCTCCATAATTAATCTTGATTTGATCTCTACCATCCATCCTACATGAACGCAGCATTAGCACTACATTTGAATTTATATTCAAAGCTAACAGGTAGCTGGTAGAAGCTACGTTAGCCGATGTGTTTGCCACTACCTGGTTTTCTCTTTGCATCAGTCGTTCTGATATCGTGTCAAATAATGTTAAAATTGGTTTATTTCCATCCCCAGAGCTCAGCTGCTAATTCACTAATATTAATTACCTAGCAGCTAATTGCACTAGAATTCATTAGTGAATGAATTAAGAGCCCAGAAGAAGTGAGTAAAGTGGCAGGTGGTAATGTGTTGCTAATTTAATCAGAGAAACAACCACGTAATTACACACCTGGACAAACTATTGGTGAAATAGATAGCATGTACCCTGCTAATGCTAAACGTAGCCTACTGGCTATGTTAGCTTGTGTGCTAGTAGATTTCTTTAGTAACTGAACAGGGGTTAGCTGGCTGACGTTAGCTAAAATCAATCAGATGGGAGGATAAATGTTCTTCGAGACTCGAAACACAAACGGCTGTTTGCAGAGCTGAGGACGTCCAACATGGCCGCCGGCGTCCTCACCTGAGGACACCTCACAGACACCTGAGGACAAGTGACATGTGGAACTTCTGTAACAAACTGAGAACCGGAGTGCAACCAGAGGAGGGTTTGAGGAACGATTGTTTTTATTCACAGTTGGATGTTCGGTGCTGAACTTTTAGCGTTCAGCAGATTGTAGCCCCGCCTCCTCCGCCCACAGGTGCTGTTGCTTTCTCACAGTTTGTTGACCTCTGACCCCAGCCGTGGTGCTTATTCCGGGGTTCACCTGAACTGTTTCCTCTCCTCGTGTCTACGGTTCCTTCTGATCGTCTCAGCGGGTTTTTACCGGCTCT
Organism: Micropterus salmoides; assembly: GCF_014851395.1. Taxonomy (NCBI): domain Eukaryota; kingdom Metazoa; phylum Chordata; class Actinopteri; order Centrarchiformes; family Centrarchidae; genus Micropterus; species Micropterus salmoides. The sequence continues at coordinate 7,253,880 of NW_024041150.1, forward strand.
GATTGAATGAAAAGAAAACTAAAAAAAAAAGACTGTTAAAACTCCACTAACGATTTTATTTTCTGAATTTGTAAACCGATGTATATTTTAAAACAAATAAAATATTTTAAACGTAGCTCAGTCTTTGTGTTTCATCTTTCAATTTATCCGAGGGAGTCACAGGAAGGTCCCTGTTCCCAGTGCATGCTGGGTACGCTCCTGTCCCCCACCTAAGCAAGAGAGGCCCCGGGTACGAGGTGCCTCACTTCACCAAGCAGGAACCTGCATCCTCTCCAGCAGCCAGCAGGGGGCGACTCCAGCGGCTGCAGAGAGAAACTGTTTCTACTTGTCAGCTGATTTATTCCCTCAGTAAACACTTTCCTGATGAGTTTCTGGTCTCAGTCGCTAGTTTCAAGTCTTCTTCAACACAGCATGATGTTCATTTAGTAAATTATGGTCCCATTTAGAGGAACAGAGACCAGGAAGCAGGGGAGGCTTTAGGGCGGGGCTACCTTGTGGTTGACAAGTCGCTACCATTTTTTCAGGTAGGTACGTTTTGTTTTAAGCCTGTTTGTCGCTAGCCAAAATTAGCATCCCAGCTAATATCACAGCTAACGTGAATTACAGATGCACCTTGCTAACCAAGCTAGCTAGCTCCACCCTCTCATCCAAATATGGTCACGTTTGGTTCCAAAAACAAGAAGATGGCGACGGCCAAACTGGAAGCTTCAGAACGGTACTGCACAAACCAACGGGTGACATCACGGCGGCTACATCCATTTCTGTTGTACAGTCTGTGTTTCTGACATTATAGCGTTAGCAAAGTGGAGCATCAGTGTTTGTTTAAAGGAGTAGTGTGACGGATTTTGTGGCATCTGGCGATGAGGTTCTCCTTCCCAGCGCGTGGTGAAGCTACGGTGGCCCTGAAAGGCCCTCTGTAGAGCCAGTGTTGGATTTGAACTCTCTGGGCTCCTGTAGGAACATGGCAGAGGTAACTGAAACACTGATGAAACGCATTTTTGATCCTCCTGAATGCTGCACTCCGACATTTAAGGTCGGGTTTCTGGAGTTGGACACGTTCAGAACAAGCAGACGATCTTAAATAAATACGACGCGATCAGTTTGTTCCTGCGGCAGGTCTGCAGGTTGTTACCTGATCAGTGGCTGATTAAATGACTTCATTAATATTGATGAGCGCCTTCATCGTCAGCCTGAGACACGCAGTTTCATTAACGCTAATGAACGATCTGATAATCGCCCGTGTGTCCTGTTGCCTGGCAACAGCTGATATTGATCGACTGGTCTGAATTATTTAGAATTAATGAATAATTCATCTTTGTGTTTGTTTTTCCCGTCTGTGTTCAGCAGCTGCTGTCAGAGGGCGCCGCCCACCATCATGATGTCACACCGCCTGTCAATCATCCACACTGACGGCCGAGGGGGTCTGTCAGGAACATTCAAGAACCCTACCCTCTTTAAGGTTCATCAGCAGTCCTATAAGGGTTCTCTGGGTTCTCCTCAGGCTGTCTGAAGGGTTCATCGGGAAACCTGGTTGTTCTCAGACATCCCCAAACTTATTCAGGGTTCTCTAAGTTTTATTGGGGTTTGTTAGAAATTCCCAGGGTTCCTTAAGGTTCTGGGTTCTTCAGGCTTTGTGGACCATAAAGTTTCTCCCTCTTTAGAACAGAGCCCATGCAACGTTCCCGGCAGCACCTCGGAGGTTCTCTGACCCATGTGAACCTGTATGAGGTGGGTTCGGGTGTCGGTCTGGACTCTGGGGCCATTTTGAAACGGCCTTGTGTCTGAGCTTCACTCTCTGAGCTGCGCTGCCTCCTGCTGGACGCCTGAGGAACCACACCAGGACCAGAACCTGAGAACAGAAGAACTTGGAGGCCGACCTGCAAACTGAGGAGAGAGGAAGGTGACAGGAAGCTAAAATCGAGCAAGGGGACCGAAAGAAAGTTTTAATAAGCAGCAGAAGTTTATCGAGATTATTCCTAATAAACAAATGTTTCATTTTGATTCTTTAAATCAGCTGTTCAACATTCTGAAGAGGAAGAACTGACGGCGCTGGAAGAAGTTCTCTTCTACTACAGTATAAGTACTAATACCACAGTGTAAATCTCTCTCTTCACGTAGAGCTCGCCGTCCTCAGTATATTTTGCTGCCAATACTTAAGTAACAGTTTGAAGGACGTTTTTAAAGTATTTCTTCATGTACTACATTTATATATCTTACAGATTTCCATCAAACTGAGTCGCTGATGTTGATTTTGTGATATTTTAAGCAGACTGGTTCTGATTCTGAAGCTGATTATATTGGATTAAAAACAGGAAGTGAGTAAAAGTGTCAAACTGCAGCTGAGCTCACCTGCTCAGGTAGAAACAAACGGCACCGACACTTTTTCTTCTGCTTTCCAACTTTATTCATTTTGTAAAAAAACAAAAACAAACAGTGTTTTCAGGTTCTCTTCAGGTCGTTGAAGAACTCCTGCAGAACGTTCTCCACCTCGTCCTCGCTGTAATCTTTAACCACGAAGAGGTCGCCGTCATCAGCTCCTCGAATCATGGCGGAGAGATCTGCGGGCGGTGGGGTAAAATATTATATTTGTGTAAGTCAAGGGAACTGGAATGCAGCCGATGTGAAGCTGTCAGGTTAGGAGAGGAAGGAAGGGAGCAGGAAGCTGGAATGAGGGAAGGAGGGAAGGAAGGAAGCAGGATGAAGAAGGAAGGAAGCAGGATGAAGAAGGAAGGAAGGAAGGAAGCAGGAAGAAAAGAGAGGGGAAGGAAGGAAAGAACAGAGCATTATGGAAGAAGGGAGCAGGAAGCTGGAAGGAAGGAAGGAAGGAAGCAGGACGTGTCCTCACTGCGTCCGGACGCCGGTCTGAACAGACAGAGGATCTTCTTCTTCATGCTGACCGCTCGGCCGAGCTCGTAGCCGACGCCCAGAGACGGCTGCGTCACCTCCGCCACGACCACTGAACGCACAGAGGTCAAAGGTCACACACACCTGCAGACACTGCTGAGGGCCCAATCGCCCTCTAATAATCATCAAAGGGACCGGTCTCACCGTCAGACTGTCGCAGCCAGTCCAGGTCTCGGTCGTGGATGGCTCGGTCTCCGGCTGCGGCGGCGTCCTCTCCTGTCCAATCACAGCGCAGCAACTCAGTGACATAAAGCCAGGAAACTACGTGTATTTATACTACAGTGAAATACTCGCTGTGGCCAGTCCAGCATATACTGGACTCTGAACGCCACTACCAAGGACACGTGCTGGGAGACCAGGTCCTGGGGGGGCGGACTCCTTAAAGTCTTACAGTTTAATGGTAAATCTTTTAGTACTGCAGTATAAATACTTGTACTTTAGGATTCCTGTGTTTTGGTTCTGGTGTCCAGACTTTAATGGATCCGGACTCGGCTGCAGGTCTCTGGTCTGAGCTCAGACCAGAGACCTGCAGCCGAGACCACTTCTGTTCTGACTGATGATCCGGTTTACTCTGAAGACAAGTTTGTGAAATTACTTCTGACCTCTGTCGGTGAGCTCGGTGCTGCTCACGTGCTCGGTCAGCACGGTCCCGTAGCTCTGCAGCGTCTGAACGATCCTCCGGTACACGTGCACGTCATCTCTGCCGCCGCGGATACTCCCGCAGAAATACACCCGCATCCTCCGCCTGCTCCCCTGGCGGTCTTCCTGCTGCAGATTTCCGCGCTGGATTGAACGACGCTCTGCGCGGTGACGTTGCACCGTATGCTACGTAACACTAAAACCGGGCTCTTTTACCCTGAGCACAGTCTCGCAGGTAAACCGCTGTAAATAGACTCTTCTTTCTCCGCTCTGATTGGCTGGATTTTATCATCTAAACCTTTATTTTTATATAGTCTACGCCCTAAACTCCTCAGCCTCTGATTGGTGCAAGCAGGACCGCGGTTGGGGGGGATAAAACTACCTGACAGGCAGCGCACAGGGCAAAATAAAAGCTTTCTTCGGCTGCCTTACTGTAGGAAATAACATTTAAACTTCTGCACGTCTAAATCTGAGGTACTTGTACTCTGAACTGAAATATACTACACTAGTTTAATTAGAAATACTTCAGTATAAGTACAGTAGTACAAAGTAAAAGTACTTGTGTAGAGCTCCTTCACATACTCTTAGTTTACTGTGATTTTATTCATTGATCCTGTTGGTCATCATCTGAACCTGCAGTCAGTTCAAAGTAGTGAACAGTGTCACGTGGAAATACTGAAGTACATCAACATCCTGAACTAAATGTACTTCACACGTCGCATCATTTCATCTGACAGCTTCAGTTTCCACATTTAAAATGTTTTGTCTGTTTTGCCAGATGGATCAGCTGATCTGCTCCAACTAAACATTTAGATATTATTATTATTAGAAAACCAGCAGCTCATTAAGTCAAACCATAAAGTTTATTAGAGACTCTGTACAGAAACTATAAATACAGCAGAACATGGAAACCAACAGAATAAAAACATAAAACACCAACAGAGGAGTTCAGAGAGAAAACTGATGGAGCTTCTGACAGGAAGAGACGGGCGGGGGCCTCAGTGGGTCCTCAGCAGGGCCCCCAGGCTCCTCACTGTGGCGTTGAGCGTCAGTTCAGGCACGTCCCTGGCCACCCGCTGGATGGGAGCCATGTAGGGTCCTTCCAGAGAGTCCAGGAGCCCTGAAACAACGACAGGACGTCTCACTCTGACACAACGACAGGACGTCTCACTCTGACAGCAGTCACATGACGGTTTCTAAACATAATGGCGTTTCTGACCTTCTACGATCTTGTGGTAGGCGAAGTGAAGGTAGAGCAGGAACAGCATGTGGAGGACTGCCAGCGTCCCGCAGAGGAGGAGGCGAGGCGTCTGACCCACCGTACGAGACAGCAGAGCCGCCACCTGACACGGGACGACACACACAAACCAGGTTAGTTCACAGCTGAGGGAGAACAGGGGGGCTGATGGGAAACGCAGTCCTCACCATACGCAGAGTGGACAGTCCTCCGACCAGTAGCCAGAGGGCGTAGAACAGGAAGTGGAAGTGGATGTTGTAGGAGATGAGGAGGACGACGCAGTGACCGAACAGACCGTAACCCTGGGGACAGGAGACAGGAAGTGATGACGAGCCTTTATTAAATACTCATTCAGATCCTAGATGAGTGTGTGCAGTCCTGTCACTGACCAGCAGGGAGAGCATCTGCAGCATGGTGATCTGAGCGTTGACCAGGTACGCCAGGAAGTAGATGAAGGAGGAAACGCCGAGCCAGTAACCGAAACACGTTCCTATGGCTGTTCCCATCAGGGTTCCCTCCCTCTGCAACACACACGAACACACATCAGCTACGTCAGAGGACCACAGCGAGTGAGTGTTTGTGTGCGTGCGCTTACAATGACGGTCCCTGACGTCTTCATGCCGTGCAGCAGGATCGCCACCAGAGTGAAGACCAGCATCAGGGGGCCGTACAGCTCGCCTGCTATCTTCTACACACAGGGAGTACAAACTGTCAGAGGACCAGAGCTGGAGCTGACCAGTTCATACAGACGTCTGAGAAAGCAGCTCTTATTTTGAAAAGCCTGTCTTGAATGACCCTGGACCTGGACCTGACCCAGGATCAGCCTGTTAGATGAACCTGGATCTGAGGTGAGCAGTCACACCTGTTTCAGGAAGTAGGAGTGTGTACCTGAGGGAAGTTGATCATGCGGACAGGTATCATGGACTCCAACAGCCTGAGGGGAGACAGTTAGCATCAGTTAGCATCAGACCGAACAGGAAACAGCTGACCACAAACAGGAAGTGGAGGGTCCTACCTGCTGCGGACCTGCGCCGGCTCCACGTCAAAGTACGGCCTCAAGATGTCGATGTTGGCGTACAGGTTGAAGGCTCTGGAGGCCTGACGCTTCCCTGCCTGCCACACCTGAACACATCACAGGTTATTAGTAACGCTGCTCCACCAATCAGAACACAGTTCAGTTAACCAGTCCAGCTAACCAGTCCAAAAGTAGCACTAACCTGTCCAAACCAAGTCCAGCTAACCAGTCCCAAACTAGTCCGGCTAACCAGTCCAACTAACCAGTCCTAAACTAGTCCAACTAACCAGTCCTAAACTAGTCCAGCTAACCAGTCCTAAGCTAGTCCAGCTAACCAGTCCTAAGCTAGTCCAGCTAACCAGTCCTAAACTAGTCCAGCTAACTAGTCCAGCTAACCAGTCCTAAACTAGTCCAGCTAACCTGTCCAAAACAGGTCGAGCTAACTAGTCCAGCTAACCAGTCCAAAAGTAGCGCTAACCTGTCTAAAACAAGTCCAGCTAACCAGTCCAAAAGTAGTGCTAACCTGTACAAAACAAGTCCAGCTAACCAGTCCAAAAGTAGTGCTAACCTGTACAAACCAAGTCCAGCTAACCAGTCCCAAACTAGTCCGGCAAACCAGTCCAAAAGGAGCGCTAACCAGTCCCAAACTAGTCCGGCAAACCAGTCCAAAAGTAGCGCTAACCAGTCCCAAACTAGTCCGGCAAACCAGTCCAAAAGTAGCGCTAACCAGTCCCAAACTAGTCCGGCAAACCAGTCCAAAAGTAGCGCTAACCAGTCCCAAACTAGTCCGGCTAACCAGTCCAAAAGTAGCGCTAACCTGTACAAAACAAGTCCAGCTAACCAGTCCAAAAGTAGCGCTAACCTGTACAAAACAAGTCCAGCTAACCAGTCCAGCTAACCAGTCCAAAAGTAGCGCTAACCTGTCCAAAACAAGTCCAGCTAACTAGTCCAGCTAACCAGTCCTAAACTAGTCCAGCTAACCAGTCCTAAACTAGTCCAGCTAACCAGTCCTAAACAAGTCCAGCTAACTAGTCCAGCTAACCAGTCCTAAACTAGTCCAGCTAACCAGTCCTAAACTAGTCCAGCTAACCAGTCCTAAACTAGTCCAGCTAACCACTCCAAAAGTAGCGCTAACCTGTACAAAACAAGTCCAGCTAACCAGTCCAAAAGTAGCGCTAACCTGTCCAAAACAAGTCCAGCTAACTAGTCCAGCTAACCAGTCCTAAACTAGTCCAGCTAACCAGTCCCAAACTAGTCCAGCTAACCAGTCCTAAACTAGTCCAACTAACCAGTCCTAAGCTAGTCCAGCTAACCAGTCCTAAGCTAGTCCAGCTAACCTGTCCAAAACAGGTCCAGCTAACCTGTCCAAAACAGGTCCAGCTAACCAGTCCAGCTAACCAGTCCAAAAGTAGCGCTAACCTGTACAAAACAAGTCCAGCTAACTAGTCCAGCTAACCAGTCCAAAAGTAGCGCTAACCTGTCTAAAACCAGTCCAGCTAACCAGTCCCAAACTAGTCCGACAAACCAGTCCAAAAGTAGCGCTAACCAGTCCCAAACTAGTCCGGCTAACCAGTCCAAAAGTATCGCTAACCAGTCCCAAACTAGTCCAGCTAACCAGTCCAAAAGTAGCGCTAACCTGTACAAAACAAGTCCAGCTAACTAGTCCAGCTAACTAGTCCTAAACTAGTCCAGCTAACCAGTCCAAAAGTAGCGCTAACCTGTACAAAACAAGTCCAGCTAACCAGTCCAAAACAAGTCCAGCTAACCAGTCCAAAACAAGTCCAGCTAACTAGTCCAGCTAACCAGTCCTAAGCTAGTCCAGCTAACCTGTCCAAAACAAGTCCAACTAACCAGTCCTAAACTAGTCCAGCTAACCAGTCCTAAACTAGTCCAGCTAACCAGTCCTAAACTAGTCCAGCTAACCTGTCCAAAACAAGTCCAGCTAACCTGTCCAAAACAGGTCCAGCTAACCAGTCCAGCTAACCAGTCCAAAAGTAGCGCTAACCAGTCCCAAACTAGTCCGGCTAACCAGTCCAAAAGTAGCGCTAACCTGTCCAAAACAAGTCCAGCTAACCAGTCCAAAAGTAGCGCTAACCTGTCCAAAACAAGTCCAGCTAACTAGTCCAGCTAACTAGTCCTAAACTAGTCCAGCTAACCAGTCCAAAAGTAGCGCTAACCTGTACAAAACAAGTCCAGCTAACTAGTCCTAAACCAGTCCAGGTAACCTGTCCAAAACAAGTCCAGCTAACTAATCCAGCTAACTAGTCCAGCTAACCAGTCCTAAACCAGTCCAAAAGTAGCGCTAACCTGTCCAAAACAGGTCCAGCTAACCAGTCCTAAACCAGTCCAGCTAACCAGTCCTAAACTAGTCCAGCTAACTAATCCAGCTAACCAGTCCAAAACAGGTCCAGCTAACCAGTCCAAAACAGGTCCAGCTAACCAGTCCTAAACAGGTCCAGCTAACCAGTCCTAAACAGGTCCAGCTAACCAGTCCTAAACAGGTCCAGCTAACCAGTCCTAAACAGGTCCAGCTAACCAGTCCTAAACTTATACTAATATATATATAAAATTTTCAAGTCGATTAATCTGACTAATTTTATTTATTCTAAAGAAAGAAAAGTTGCCTATTACTCGATTAACATACCAATTTATCCAAAATAAATATCAATGACATGTCTAATCAATAAATCTATATTTTATTCACTCATCCTGATGAAGCACATTAGAATAATGAGAATAGCAGCAAATCTTACAATGAATCAAATTTCCACGTCACTGATGTGTTGTGATGATAACAATAACAGACATTAATTAGGCTACTTTATTTAAAACTAAATGATGTTTCTGACATGGATTCATTTCAATATTAAGTAATGCAGTATGATAAAATGTATTTCTGCATCAGCGAACACCTGAAAGGACTCAGACTGTACAGACAGTCGCAGATTGTCTCGCTCATACGTGGCCGTTAAATAAACAGAAAATATGGAACAGCCGATCGTTACATGACTCGCGGTGTAACATTACGTTACTATGACAGCAGCGGGGCAGAAATTACTTTTAACATGAAGGCGATGAAGAAACACTACGTCTCCTCGTGCTGATAATGTGTCGTGCTCGTGTGGCGACAGAAAGTAAACACAATTTGCGGTGCTGCCGCCTAGACACAGTGCTGCGGCATACTTTGGTTTCACGTGTTCGTGCTGCTTCACGTATTCGTGGACAGCAGTTGTGCTGCAGTGAAGCTGTTTCCAGTTCACAGAGCTCACGGAGCCGCACGTTGTTGAGTGTGAAATACTCCAAACTTTAGACGGTCGAAGGCGCGGCCTTGTAGGCGGAGCTTGTCCGGGATAATCCCACGAATCGCTCCAGCCCTAAAATATATATAACCTTTATTTAAACAGGAAATGTCCCATTGAGTCTCTCAGAACCTGGGATCTGGACTCACCTCATCAGCCACCTGTCGGCCCAGCTGACCCTTTAACCCCTTCATGCCCAGAAACTCTCCGTCCTCGGCGTTGTCGTCCTCGGTTGCGGCCGCCTCAGCCGCCACCTCCTCCTCCTCCTTCATCCTCTGGTGCATCTCCCCCATGTCCTCGAAGCTGGAGCCCGACGTGTCGTCCATGTTCTCCATGTCCACGACGGCCGAGCCGCCGCCCTGAATCAATACATCAACCAACGTGCAAGAACATGAGAACATGTACTTTTACTGCTGATACTTAACTACACAAAGCTCAGAGTACTTGTGTACTTTTACTGCTGTACTTCAGTTATGAATGTAGGAAATTTACTTGAATCTCAGTACTTTTCATCGTTGTATTGGCACTTGAGTGAAATATCTAAATACTTCTTGCGTGACATGACGTCACTCAGGTGTGTTTACCTGTCAGAACACTTCCTGTAGTTTTCAACACTCACAGCTCAGAGAGCCTGTTAGCATGTTAGCATGTTGTGTTAGCACTGGTTGTCAGCTTCACGTTAGCTTGGTGGGTTATCTTAGCTAAGCTAGTTAGCAGCCTGTTGGTAAGTTAGCTCGGCTTTCCTGATTAGCACGTTAGCAGAGGGGTTAGTTCTCCCGTTAGCTGGTCACTTAGCACGTTAGCAGAGGGGTTAGTTCTCCCGTTAGCAGAGGGGTTAGTTCTCCCGTTAGCTGGTCAGTTAGCACGTTAGCAGAGGGGTTAGTTCTCCCGTTAGCTGGTCAGTTAGCACGTTAGCAGAGGGGTTAGTTCTCCCGTTAGCTGGTCAGTTAGCACGTTAGCAGAGGGGTTAGTTCTCCCGTTAGCTGGTCAGTTAGCACGTTAGCAGAGGGGTTAGTTCTCCCGTTAGCTGGTCAGTTAGCACGTTAGCAGAGGGGTTAGTTCTCCCGTTAGCTGGTCAGTTAGCACGTTAGCAGAGGGGTTAGTTCTCCCGTTAGCTGGTCAGTTAGCACGTTAGCTCACCTGGATGAGGTTGTCATCGAAGCTTCCCCACGGTTCCGTGTTCGTGTTTCTGTTCCCGGAGCACGCAGACATTTTCCCCCGCGGCGGCAGATCCCCTGGCGGTGTGCCGTGTTTGTCCCGGGCCGGTGTCCGGTGTGTGAATGTTCTCTCGGCGGACGGACGGAGTTTAATCTCCGCAGAAAGAACAAATAATCCGTTGATTCGGTCTCTAAAATCTACATCACACAAACAGCAGCACCTCTGACTCCGCCTCCCTGCGCTGCACGCAGCGGGCGCGATGACGTCACAGTTGGCGTAGACGACGTGATCATCTGATCGGCTGTCCGTCTTCTTGTTGTTGTTTCCGGCAGAATAGACGCACGTGTTGCTGCCCTCCGCTGTTCGTTATTGACGTCTTGATTAATGCTGATTGCCTGGATCCTTTTTATAATCCTGTTTTTTTTCATTTTGTCCCAACTATCCAAGTTAACTGAGAGCTCGCAGGTCTGTGAACAGTTTGCTTCTGTGACGAGACTTTCTGCAGTGAACTAACACATGCTTCCCACAGTGCCCAAACCTCAGTCTGGATAAAACTACTGCGTCTCTTCTCTTACAGATAAAAGCACATTTTTCTTTCTCTGCAGTTCTTTGTACTGACCCTCCCCTTGCTTTCATGTTCCCATGATTACTGACCTCTTTATTATTTCTGTGTAATCTGGTGATCCATACTGTACATTCATTTGAACTCCTCGTTGCCGTCTCCTCATTACCCTCCACGCCCATGTGGACCCACAGAAACCCCACCTCACACCCTGCTTTGTGAATTCTGTGAACACCTGCATAATTTCCACAAGTAAATCAGGCCTGGCCTTAGTTTTAGTATCTTGAATTGTAATTAGAGTTGCCGCTCCTGTTTGTTATCTTCAACCCAGCTTAATGTCCAGAGAACTGCCACCAGCTGTGGAGACTGACATGTGGACTGGAATCCTACACCCTTTTTATAACCTGTTTCAGGTCTGCTAACACCAAAACCCACTTTACCGCTCTCTGCAGCCTTTGACCCGTCAGTATACATTTGTAAATGGCCTCCCCATAACATAATTAACACATCCGGACGGTTTATCTCCTTCTCTGCGGCCTCTGACATATTTCTTTTGCTTGTTTGCATAAAATATAAGTGAACAATGGGTTCTAGGATCAACCATGCAGGTATATCCCAACGACATATTGGTGGACATACATTCAGATTTACAATACCAATTTCATTGGCTGTTCATCTCAGTGCTCCCTTTGTTAGGAACGTGTACTTTTTAAAACCCATCTTTTTTGACATTGATCTGATTTTATTGTTAACAAAACAGAGAGCAGGCCTGCGAGATTACTGATCCAAAAAAGTTCTTTAAATACAAACTTTCAGTCTTTGAAAATCACCAAGCAGTACATTCACACCTCTGTGCTCTAATTCTAACAATGCTTGTGAACTCATTTGCACATTATTCAATATATTTGTGTTATGCTAACTCATTATTTAAATATATAATAATTATATATAATAACATTTATAACAGTATAATGCATATAACTTAGTGTATTAACATTTTGCATTAATTTTTCAATATATATTTTGTATTGCATTAATATTTATAACATTGTATTTTATGAAAACAATTTATTGTATTAACATTGAATATATTTTGTATTGTATTAATAAAACAAATATATTGATCATATTTACACATTTATAACATTAATGTGTATTAATTGTATTCGTATTTTTATTGTATTAATAGTATAAATATATTTATATTTTATAAAACAATCAAAAAACGATAAATATTTACTTGTGTCAGAAACGGGCTGCGGTTGCCGTAGTCTCACCAGCAGGGGGCAGTCTCGCTCTCGCTCTGACTGGAACGGGATGTTGGTCTAGGTTCTCGCGAGACCTCTCCACCCCTGCACGCATTTTTTTCCCTTGACGTGGTCGTGACATTGGGGGCACCAGCCGGTGGGAAACACCGGCTTTTGCTTTTGACGGAGCAGTTTAACGGAGTAACGTGTCACCGAGCTAACTTGGATTATTAATGTCATCGAAGTCGAGAGTCCACAGCAAAGGCACGAGGTGAGTTCGTCCGTCTGCGTCACAGAAAACCGCTCTTTTAACATCGACAACGTTAGCTAGTTAGCTTAGCTGGCCAGAAAGGCTAGCTGCTAACCGTAACAGCTACAAAGCATGTGTGTTCTCAGCTGATGGGTGTTTACATGTTAACGACGGGCTTTTAGAGGGATATTAATCATCTTAATCAGCCTGGTAGGCCTCAAGTTTTATATTAAATGTTACTTACGTCCTCCTGTTTTAGGGCCAAACTCTCTCTAATTTTGCAGTCATTTTACAATTTTTACTCTGCGGGAAGATTTCACTTGGTGTAACATTAGTTTTTTAATTATTTTACACATTAATAGAACCCACTCTTTAATTCGGCGTGCTTATAATGTCACCAGTAAGAAGATGTTATCTGTTAGATGTGTTTCCTTTGCCACTCTCACTGTCTCCTTCCAGTAAAACTCGAGCGAAGCAGTCGTTACTTGGATAATGCTTCTTATATCAAAGTTGGGTGTTTTACTAAAATGAAATGCTGCTGGGTGGAATATCTGTTGACCGAGTTTAACCGCAGACCTTTTGAGATAGTGTTAAGTTGTTCTGCCGGTTTGCGTCCTGTCGAACAAACCTGAACAGAAATAAACAGCCAGTCTGCCGCGTGGAGTTTGGCGAGCTGACGTGAGACAGCTGATTGTCACGTTCACGCTCGGTTAATATAAACCAGAGTAATCAGCTGTAGACACCGGCCCCGCCGCCTCACTCTTAATCAATAATCGATGTAATATTGGTGTTTATGCCAGACTAAGGAGCAGCTCGCGTGTCTTCTGCGGGGCCCTCCCTCTGCGGGGCCCTCCCCCTGCGGAGGGAGGGGGGGGCGAAGTACGTGCGGGCCGACAGGCGGTGATGGCGGACGGAACAGTTTCCTCATTCCTCTGAGCTCCGACACACAAAACAAACCAACCAGCTCTGATCTCACTGCAAGCGGCTCAACTCGGAGGTTTCTGGAGCTTTTTCTGTTTGACATGAGGTATGAAACCGGGAGTTACCGACTGCGTTACTCGCTGATCGGTGGAGTTAATATATATATATATATAGTATAATTATGCAGATTGTGTCATTATAGAAACCCTGCGCGAGACAGAACGCTGAATAAGGAACGAGACAGTTAATTATTGGCCTCACTCGGATCCATGACTCACGCAGAAGTACTACAATGGTGTAAAAATACTCCTTTTTATCAGTAGAAATCCTTCAGTCAAGTCCTAACCTAAGTAAAAGTTACAGTAACACGTACTTTTTAAATATCTACAGTAAAAGTACTTGTTAAAGAAGAAACTGGTGATGTTATAATACTAAATTGTGCTCATGTGTATTATACTGCGAGGATGGGGATATTTTTCTAACTATATTCAGTCAGGTGGTTAAATGTGCATCAAAGTTTTATCTGGTCAGAATCTTGAGGAGTTTAAATGTGTTTTAAAGGTTCATTCTCTGTTACACACAGTACACACACAGTACACACACAGTACACACACAGTACACAGGAGCGGCGTCATGAATTTATCTGTGAATTTAACGCTCATACAGCGCAGGGTACAATTAGGAAAATACTCGAGCACAGTACAAGTACCTCAGTGCTGGAGTAAATGTATTTAGCGTTGACATTAAGGCGAACAGAAGGAAACATTAGACCCAGTTCAGACCTGATTATATTTCAGCCAGTTGGATCGTTTCTTTACGCTTCAAGTTTTGTGTGTCAGTAAACTGAAACTCTGTCAGGACAGAACAAGACGTCGACTTTATAACGGGCCTTTTTCTCTGACAGCTCACTGGTCGTCCTGAGCAGGTACGGACAGCTGACTTGCTGCCGTCTAACCCGTTTTAATATTTCTGTTTTGTTTTCCCCGTGGAGCTGGAGAGTTAACAGACGGCTCCTTGATTACAGTTTATCTTCAGCGCTCAGAGGTCGTCTTTGTGTGACACCTTTAGAAATCTGCATGTGTCAGCAGCTTCCAGCGGGGAGCATCGCCGCTCTCCTGCACGCTCATCAAAACGTACAGACAGGAAACAATGCAGAGTGTTTAGATACGGTTTTAAAGCTGCCACGTTCAACAGCTTTATATTCAGAGACGATAAAGTACCTGGATCTGTTTTAAAAAGTATAAAATATACACATCTAAAGTAGTGTGGACGTGCAGTATTTACAGAAGTGTCATGATAAATACTACTAATAATAATGGACACAATCCTCAAATACTACAGTATACCAGAGTATTTAGAACAGAATACTGCGTGCTGTCAGGTTTGTACTGGTTCTGGTTTCTCAGTCTTAATGATGTTAAACTGGACCGTTCTGGTTCTGGACCGACGCTTCGCTGCTCTGATATTTTCAGCCCTTTAACTAAAGATGACACGTTCTTATCGGCGGCTCGCTCGGCCGCCTGCTGACTGTTTCCTGCTGATACTGCAGCGGCGCCGCGCCCTGAGGCCACGATACCATTTCAGAATAAAGTAAAGTGAAAGTACTTCCCTGTACCTGAAAGTACTCCACACTCCTCTGAAACTACACTTTTTAAAGTACTGCACCGTAGTGTGGAAGTGTCCCCAGAGTCTAAAGGTACTCCACTTTGTGTAAAAGTACTGCTCCGTGTGTGTACTCTGTACGTGTTGTGTGTATTAATAGTTTGGTGGTCTGACTGGTTTAATCCCAGAGCACAATGGAGGAGGTCAGCCTGCACGGCTGGTCCGTGGTCAGCTGAGTCAGGCGGAGGGTGGACAGAAAAACAGAAACACAGAAGTGATGTGACTCTCGGTGGATTTTTATGTTTAAACGTCTTTAAATTAAATATAAATACAAAACACAACAAGTTGATGATGTAATAATATATAAACCCTACAGTACTTTAACACTAAAGACCTGATGGTCAGGGTTCTTACGCTCCAAACCAGCTTCTATCAACACAATGATGACCACCTGAAGGAGGAAGCAGCTGTACAGGAACCGGTTCCATTTTGGTACCTGGTTTCTTTACCCAACCCAAGATGTTTCACAGGAGAGGTGGAGAGAGAGAAAACAAACTATCACGTTATAAGACATCAACACAGGACGACTGTCAGACGGCTTATTTACATCACGTTTTACTTGCTGAGGAGCGTTTAGCTGAGCGTTGTTGACTCAGCTGATCTTTCACTGAGGGAGGAAACGGTGAAGAAAGGAAAGCAGAAGTGCAGGAAAGAGAGTGGCGTCGGTGGAGGAACCACAAGAGAGCGTTAGTTTCAACATCTGCGAGGAATCGCACTGATGAAAGAGCAGCAGAAGTGAGACTGAAGGGAAAGTTCTTCATAAGAGGATTATTGATCGTTCAGTAAAACCCCTAATACCACATTTATTAAACGGTACATCTGGTATTTTCCGTTGGGCTGCTCAGCTGACAGGGTCAGGCTGCTGTTTCTGTGCTTCAGCTTCAGTCTGGCTTTGTGACGCCGTGCCCTTCTTGTTTCCTGTCCAGGATGCCGTCGGTGGAGGCCTCGGCGAGCGGGTTCCAGCAGTGCCGTCTGGCCCAGGAGCAGCTGGAGGACGCCATCAACGCCGTGATGAAGGCCGAGCAGCAGCTGAGGGAGAACGCCAGAGAGGTCAGTGCCTTCCTCCCCCTCCTCCTCGTCAGCCTGCCTGCCAGTCTGTGTGCAGGGCTCGCAGGCCGACACGCAGGCTGCTATCGACCTTTAGCTGAAGATATCAGTTCTTCTCTTTACAGGAACTCTGCGGCAGAGAAACGTTCTGATCAGGGTGGGTTGGTTTACTGTACGGCAGAGCTGTAGGGCCAAAAATGTCTTTGTGGTTTTAAACTTTTCTTTCTGCTCAGAACAAACAGTAACCAGATCTGAGGCAGAACGTTTATGATATCGATCCCATAATAAACTGATTTAGTGCCCAGCCGTATTCGTACTTCTTGTCTGACACACCCGGGGAGTTAAAAACAGCAGAGCGAGGACGGGACAGGATCTGGTCTGAGTCCAGAGGGTTCACGAGGATCTCTGTGGCGTCTGAGTCAGCCGATGAGAACCGGCGGGAGACAATGGTCGGCTGACCGCAGCTCCTGTCATCAGTAACCCTTTTATCAGAGCTGAAGCTGTTTCAGTCATCAGGGTCTTTTATAAACCTGCGAAGCTGTGAACCAATCGGTGGCGTTCGTCAGTGTGACCTCACCACAGCTGACTCAGCGTGTGTGTGTGAGAGAGACGCCAAAAACACCTTAAGTCCTGTCGTTGTTCGGTGCGGTCGCCGTGGTAACCCAGGCTCAATTAGCCATGGTCAGGTCAGGTCACGTTACCTGTGAGCGGAGGCGGAGCTGGACGAGTCAGCATATAAAAGAGTGAGGAGAGAGAGCAGAGCTCACTTCACTGACAGACTGAGACCAGCTCCGTCTCCGCCGCTCTGCTGGACTCTGCTGGACTCTGCTGGACTCTGCTGGGTTCTGCTCCTCTGTGCAGCCTCAGGTACAGCTGAGTGTTATTTGAATTAAATTACAGCGTATCTTTAGCACAAAGGCCACATTGTCTGTTTGTGTGTCTGTTGATTATAGGAAAATTAAGTTCTGAATATTCAGTCCAAATATAATAATGATCTGTGTGTGGTCAGAGTACAAAACTAGAAACGTTACCAACGTCTTTGCCTTGTTTCCTGACCGGGAGCTTTTATTTTGAAGAGATGTCTCTGTCTTTGTCTGTCTCTCTGTCTCCCTCTCTGTCTCTCTCTGTCTCTCTCTGTCTGTCTCTCTCTCTCTCTCTCTGTCTGTCTGTCTGTCTCTCTCTCTGTCTGTCTCTCTCTGTCTCTCTGTCTGTCTCTCTCTCTCTCTCTCTGTCTGTCTGTCTCTCTCTCTCTCTGTCTCTCTCTGTCTGTCTGTCTGTCTCTGTCTCTCTCTGTCTGTCTCTCTGTCTCTCTCTGTCTCTCTCTGTCTCTCTCTGTCTGTCTCTGTCTCTCTCTGTCTGTCTCTCTCTGTCTGTCTGTCTGTGTCTCTCTCTCTCTGTCTGTCTCTCTCTCTGTCTGTCTCTCTCTCTGTCTGTCTCTCTCTGTCTCTGTTTGTCTCTGTCTCTCTCTCTCTGTCTCTCTCTCTGTCTGTCTGTCTCTCTCTCTCTGTCTCACCTCTCAATTCAAATTAGCTTTATTGGCATGAATGTAACAACCTCTCTCTCTCTCTCAGGTGCGTGGCGAGCTGCAGAGCAGTGTGAGCCGTCAGCAGGAGGCGCTGCGCTGCAGAGAGGTTTGGCTGCTGGGTCAGATCGAGCTGCTGGAGCAACTGAAGACAGAAACTCTGCAGCAGCAGCTGCACAGACTGCACTGGGTAACTGCTGTGGACTGGGAGGACTGGGAGGACTGGGGGTGGTGATGTTTACTGTGTGTGTGACGTTCACTCTGTGTGTTTCAGCTCCGAGGTCAGTTTGACGTGATCGTCCATCAGATGCAGAACTCCAACAACAGCAACGACCTGAACAACCAGCTGACCAGCTGCATGGAGAAGTAAATACACACACACACATCCTTGTTCTTCTATCTTTGTGAGGACCACTGTTGACATAATGCATTCCCTGGACCCTCACCCTAACCTTAACCATCACAACTACAATGCTGAGCCTGACCTAAACCAAATTCTACCCTAACCCTGAAAACCAAGTCTGAACTTCCAAACATCCCTTTGACGTTGTGAGGACCGGCCCAAGATGTCCTCACTCGGTTGGTTAAACACATGGTCCTCACTATGTAGCAAGTACAAGAACGCACATACACACTGCAGCTCAGTTAGGTGTCTGTACTGAAGTCGCCGCTCCTCCTCCTCCTCCTCCTCCTCTGTGGTAGTTGTTGGGGGAGGAAAACAGTTTTAGACTGAAACACGTTCAGACTCGACCTCCTGACTCCGAGCCGGCGCCGTCAGTAAACAACTGTTTCTGTTCCTATAATGAGTCTCCGACGTGTTGAGTCAGGACGGAGTCTCCTCGTCTGGTCTCTGGACCCGAGGAGGGACGCAGACTTCTTTACAGAAGCCCCAGTCACATGTACAGAACTCACCATTATTACAGAGGAGCGAGCTCGGACTTTAAATGTGTTGAGTTGGTGACGGCGGCGTGTTGAAGCTGAAACAGGAAGTCTAAATGTGAGACAGGAGGCTCTTCATCATCAGGTCAATTATTCTGCCTCTAAAAAGGTTAAACCCAGAACACAACGATTAAAAACTAAACACCCTGAACGCATCCCGACGTGATGGAGGAGGCGGAGTCTGCTGTAGCTGTAACTGGGTGTGTTTGTTTCCTCCTGTGTTTGCAGGTTCTCCTCTCTGAGCCTGACACCAGAGGAAACACCTGACATGAGTTTCCACGCCGACACTCGCTCTCTGAGGCACGCCATCACCACGTTCGGCAGCATCACTGCTCAGGTGACGCACACGCTGACACGCACACAGACACACACCCCTTAAGGCGGGATACTGATCAGGTGTTTTCTCTACTTCCTGTTTGCAGCTCGTGGAGGGCGTGTCCTCGCAGAGCCCCGCCCACCTGAGAGATCAGGTGCAGAGTTGTCCAATCGCTGCCAAGAGACAGGTAACTCAGAGCGGCAAGGTTTGATCAGGTGTTGTGGGGATGTTTAGTGAAGGCGCTCTGTGTGTCACATGATCACACGCTCTCTCGTGTCCCTGCAGAAGATGGATGCCGCCGCTCTGGACCACTGGCTGCTGGGAGCCCGTCCAGCAAGCAGCGCTCCTATTGGCTACCAGCCCAGCGGGAACCCTGAGGATTGGCTGATCCCACACAAGGAGAGCAAGGTGAGACGGCGAGTCCGAGGACGCCTCTTTAGAGACGATTATGTGAGTCCAGACCCGTTGATGACCGGTCTATATGGGTCCACTTCTAACTGGTCCAGGACCCCGTGGACAGGAAGTGGACCCAGAGTCTTAAGTCCTTAAACAATAGCGGCGTTCTTGTCATGTCTCAACCCTCCATGTTGTTCCTGTTGATCACATGACTTCCTGTGTGTTTGTGTTAGACTTCCTGTCCGGTCCTGGCCTCGGTGGACTTCCTGCAGGCCTGGGGTCAGCTCAGGGACCTGGAGGCGTGGCTCCTCCCAGACCAGACCCCCGTCAGAAGGGACAGGACCAGCAGCAGCTGCAGCTCCTCCTTCTCCATCGAGAAGATCGACGAATCAGAGTTCACCGTCTCCTCGGAGGAGGAGGAGGAGGAGGAGGAAGAGGAGGAGGAGCTGAGCGACTGGCTCATCACTCCGCCTACTGTTGCCATGGAGACCATGTCAGACGCCGAGCGGTGGCGTCTGGTGTTGAAGCCGTTTGAGGACAGATGGTCGACCAGTGATTGGCTGGCGGGGTCGAGCCGCCCCCCCGCAGACTGCTCCTCCTGCTGCCAGACCACCAAGGCCGTGGAGATCGAGAACCTGGGCCGGCTCAAGTGCCTCAAGACCCCGCCCACCTCCAGCCCCGCCTCCAGCCACGCCTCCAGCCCCGGCTCCCCGGCGGGCCTGGAGGCGTGGCTGCAGCAGGTGGTTCCGGTGCAGCAGAACTGCCGGGCCAACGAGGTCTGCTTCACCTACGCCGACTGCGTCTGCGAGGAGAACTGTGGGAAGGAAGCGCTGAGCCTCTGGCTGCTCCGGCAGGACGGGCGAGACAAGAACGGAGTCCCGGTCGACAAGAACGCCACGCTCGCCGACAAGAACGCCACGCCCGCCGACAAGAACGCCACGCCCGCCACTAAGAGTGCCCCGCCCACCCTGCGCCTCAGGGAGCAGGAGCAGAAGGTGAGTTTGTTTCCGTCACCTCAGGTTTGTTGATGTGATCCATGAAGTGACAGGACGCTGACTCTCCTGGTCCCCCTCAGGTTCAGGCCATCCTGGAGGCCTGGCTCCACCCGTCCAACACCTCCTCCTGCAGGGCTCCTCTGCAGACTCTCACCTCCTCCCTCTCCGGCTGGTTGGCTCCGGAGGAGGAGAAGGCCAGCAGGGAGGAGCACAGCTCCCGCTTCAAGCCTTCCTCCTCCTCCTCCTCGTCTCTGTTCCAGTGCCCTCCGGATCCAGGACTCTGGGTGTTTCCAGGACAGACGCCTCCTCCTGCTCCGGGGTCAGGAGGTCAGCCCGGCCCAGAACCCGAGGAGGACAAATGGCTGCTGAAGAAGAGGAGTCAGGCTCAGGTAACGGGACCAGCTGAGTCCGGCAGAGACCAGCACACAAGTTGCTCACAGCCGCCGTCCGGCCTCGACCCTGTTGGTTCTGACTGTTTCCTGTTTCCTGTGTGTAGGAGCGTCTGGCGCTGCCCACCGTCTGTGACCTGTTCTCCTGCCTGAAGCTGGGCGGAGACAAAGAGAAATGGCTGCACAGGGCTCCGGAGCAGGTGAGTCCGCTCGGTCCGAACCGGGTCTGAGGTGGTTCAGTTTGTGTGGTCGTGTAGCAAAACGTCAGCTAACGTTAGCGTAGCAGCAGCGTGTGCGTCCCTCGCTGCTAATAAAGACCTCGCGCTGCTCTCTGACAGCTTTGAGCGCGACACGTCAGATTCACGCCGTGTTGAAGGAAACGCTTCCTCCCTCGCACCGAACCTCCTTACTGCAGCTGCTGCAGTTTGTTAGTTGAGCTGAGCCAAACTTTGGAGCGTTTGATCCGCCACGGTCCAGGACCGGAACCAGAAGGACTCTCTTCTTCAGGCTTTGTTGACGGAACACATGAGGTGACGTTCGGGCGGCGTAGCGGCTGCTGGCAGATCAGAGACACTTTGACGGGCTGTAAAATGCAGGAAGTCAGGATCTGAACGCACGGGTCTGAACGCGTCTTTGAGATTTGCTTCTCAAAATCCACCACAGGTGCATTTTCACATGTGACTCGTCTCAAACTAGCGTTTAGTCTCAGTCGTGAGTCAGACGTCCTGTTTTTGTCATATTTAGTCCTCAGTATACTATTATTATTTTTTTAGGATTTTGGTCAAAAGCAAAGTATTTGAGTCTAGTTTTAGTCATTAACCATTATTTTTCTAACTCAGTATAATTCAGACATGATTCAAATGTCAGCCCACGTAACGTACCTCAGTTCCCAGGTGGTCAGCCCTGATAGGCCGCTTCTGTCCCTTTACCTGAAACCACTCAAATCTTGCTGGTGCTGTGAAAGCTGTGGGAGCGCCCAGTAACTTTGACCATTTTAACGTCTGCCTGTGGAATTACAGGAAACTTTTATACTCGTCTTCTGAACCCGTTCGCAGCAGCAGCGGCGCTGCATGTTGATGATGGAGCCTTTCAAAAGAAAACCGACGCGGTCGCTTACGAGTAACATCTGACTGGTCCGCTAGAAAAATATCCACCGTGTCGCGACTTGTAAAGTAATGACGTTGAGAGAGGGGCGGGGCTGCGTGGCGAGGGAGAGGGAGGAGCTAAACGCGTGTTCACTGTGAAAGAAACGTAATGTGCGTTCAACAAAGCAGTTTGGGGACTTGGGGATTCTTGGGTCTCTGTAAATGATGTCAGAGTGCCGTGAGAAGCCTTTTGTTATGATTTGTTGCTAGTGTTACGTCCCCAGGTGTCCTGGATGTAACATACAGGTGTGGCAGGTTGGGAACGGCCGAGACAGAGAAGAGTTCCTGTCAGTGCGGCTTAAGATGGCTGCTGTCATCCAGGTGACCAATCAGGAGACTCCAATCAGCTCTGCAGGACCAATCCAGCGTGTCCACCTGTTCTCTGTTACCTGCATACACTGAGAACAGCTGACATGGCAGGGG
The DNA here is from genome assembly GCF_014851395.1 of Micropterus salmoides. Lineage (NCBI taxonomy): Eukaryota > Metazoa > Chordata > Actinopteri > Centrarchiformes > Centrarchidae > Micropterus > Micropterus salmoides. The sequence continues at coordinate 7,275,946 of NW_024041150.1, forward strand.
GAGATAAAAACAAACACAATATGCTGATATACGATACTAATATAATATACTTTAACAAGAGAAGCCAGACTGCCGACATCAACCTGCTGCTGCGAGTGATGCGGACAGACGTTCAACTAACGTCTGGTCCATTTTAGGCCCGAATATGGGAAATATACTGTAATATTTACGGTGACGGGTACGAAAGTAAACTCATCTGTTGTTGTTGCCTCCTTTGGGGGGTCCAAGCCTTAATTAGGGGGGTCAGACCCCTTAACCATCGCCGTCCGCCATCTTTCTACGTGTCAGCGACTCGGCAGCCCGTGTTGTTTCGACTTCACATGAATATTTCCGACAGCGAATCAGAGCACAGTAATAATGTTTGTTTTTTTTTCTTCCAGATGTGACGGCGATGATGATGGATGCTCCTTCTTCTTCTTCTCCTCTCTTCTGTGAGTCACTTTATTATCGCTGATCAGCGCACACGAACGCAACAGTCTAACCATCGCCGCCTTCTTCCTGTGACATCACCACGCCGAGCCGCTACCCGCCGCTCTCCTCCAATCAGGACCAGGAACGAACCGATCGGTACGCCGAGTCGGCCGTCTGCGTGGGGGGGAAACCTCGTGTCTCCACTCTTGACTCACAAGGTTTTCTGACGTCACCTCGAACTTTAGGACTCTTTGATTTGCATTTTAAAGTCGACCAATCAGATCCTCTCCTGATTCGTTATTTTAAGTCGTTTGTTTAGTAGAAATATTGATTGCTGATTAGAACTCATTTATTTGATTTGGTGCAGCTTGATTCATGCAGACCTACATATCCCAGAATGCATTTCATCAGCTGATCCTGACTGGAGGAGAAGGGGCGGGGCCATGGAGTCGGGTGGGCGGAGCTAATGTATAAATAGTCTAATATAAAGTAGTCTTTATTTTAACGAGCCAGGTTTTATTATTTCTTCATGGATCAGATTCTCCGGGTGCATTATGACCTTTTCTTCTTCTGTTTTTCCTGTGAAACTGCTGAACTACAGAGATCTACTTCCTGTCCAGGCTGCAGGCTGCTCGCATCACTTCCTGCAGTCACAATAGCCGAGTCCATAGAGACGCACTTTAAAACCTCCTGAAAGTTTAACAGACACAAAACATTCAAAACATAGTTTGCCCTGAGTCTAGTCTCGCAGGCTGACCACCTGCGAGACTTGGTTCAGGGCAAAAACAGAATCTTTTGTTTCCCAAAATGCCTTGGGCCGAAGCATCCTGCAGCCTCGTAGCAGACGGGTCACGTGACTCCGCAGTCAGCAGTGATTGGTGCTTTTTAATGAAGCTGTGTGACAGTTTGTTTGGGGGGGCGGGGCTTCTGTCATATAGCGCTGTGATGTCATCAGCACTCTCTTCTCTACAGTAATAAAACATGCTGACATTATCGCCGTGTCTGTGACATCACTAAGGTCAAACACATTTCTACACCAGTTTACATCTTTACACTTTTATCCAAAGCGACTGACATTTGAGGAAAAACCGAGTAAGAGATCAACGGACGGTAGTGAGAGCTGATCGACCGCATCAGAGGGGTAAATGAAGAGTTAACGACGGTGCGTGCAGTACGAGACAGAAGAAGAAGAAGAAGAGCAGGTTCATTTCAGAAATGTTTGAGCTTCCTGGAACGCACAGGTGGAATTCCCCTGGAAACATGACCTGAAGCTCAAACTGGTTTCAGCCACCTGACACGTCAGCTGTCAGCTGGACGCGCACACGGTAAACATCAGCTGTTCGCCGGAATCCAACAGGAAGTTCACCTGAAGGAACCGGTTCAGGGGGATTTACGAGGCTGAACGATGATGATAAGATAATGAAATGTGTTTTTAAACTAAAACAACAGACTGGATTCAGACACCAGGCTGAATGTAAACAGCAGCAACAAGACGATGATCTGGTTCCATCGTTTGCATCCAAAGAAGGTTAAAGTCAACAGGAAGGGCGTCACTCGGTGGTGAACGGTGTCGTCAGGGATCCGATCAGCGGCGGGACGATGCAAAATCTTTGTTTCGAACATGCAAGAGAAAGTAAAAACAAATAAAACGATGTTTAAAAACAACAGATGAGCAGCAAAGTCCCCGTCTTTATTTATCTAAGCTCATTCAAACAGCAACAAAGGAGCGCTCCTGCTTTTACCACAGAGCCTCTTGAAAATAATTTCTTTCATTTAGTTTATTCCACAATTTAACTCCGCAGATTGATGAACGTGTTTTTCTTGTTGTAAATCTAACAAACGCTGTCTGAGCGGGGGGGCTGCGGGCATTAAACACTTCATCTCCTGCCGCCTGGAGACACAAACGTTTTTATTTATACAAAGAGAGAAATAAGAGGTTCAGCTGGCAGCTGACAATTCATAAATATAAAAATACAATCAGCTGCTTGTTTAGTTTCTTAGAGCTGAACTTTGTTTTCCTTCTGTGCAAATTTCTTTGTGCGAGAAATTCTTCAGAACATTTGAACAAATCAGCCCTCAGCGTCCCGCTGACGGCTCGGCTGCTGCTCTTTATCCTAAAAACCTGATGATACGTAGAGCAACTAGTGAACAGATGAAACTGAAGTGCAGAGTCTTCAGGGGGAAAATGTGTAACTGACTGAAACCCGATCAGCAGTTTGTAGGAGTTCAAAAGATCGAGCAGCTTTTAAAGAGCGAGCGGCAGGATGTGAGGAATGAACGTTTGAATGGCTTCACACAGAGATAACACTCTGATAAACTTCCTGTTTACTGCGGCTCATGAGGTCACACCCTCCACCAGGAGGACACTGATAGGCAGAGCTGTGACATCACTGTGACATCACTGAACGCGCCGCCAGTTTAAAAAACCCTCTGAGTTACTTTTACTGCACTACATGACATCATGCGTTCAGTTACTCTCATGGACTGATTACTGAAGGGGCCTACCAGGGGCCCTGAGAGGTCCGGGGCCCTGAGAGGTCAGGGGCCCTGAGAGGTCAGGGGCCCTGAGAGGTCCGGGGCCCTGAGAGGTCAGGGGCCCTGAGAGGTCCGGGGCCCTGAGAGGTCCGGGGCCCTGAGAGGTCCGGGGCCCTGAGAGGTCCGGGGCCCCTGGTCCAGACTTGGAAACAGTCGACTCGCACGTCTGTCTGTGTTTCTTCACACTGAAACAGAAGAACTTCTGTCTGGTGTTGAGTTCAGGCGCCTCTGACTCGCTCAGACATCACAACGCTCTTCAGATCGATCAGTAATCTGATCAGCAGCTGATTCACAGGAAGAAACCGTCAATAATGAGTCCCGTGTTCACCCTGTTCAGCTCTGTGACCTCTGACCCCGACCTGCTCACAGCTGTGTTTACTTCAGGGTCATCGGGACAACACGCCGCTGAGTGTCAGTGGACTCAGCTGTGTTTACTTCAGGGTCATCAGGACAACACGCCGCTGAGTGTCAGTGGACTTAGCTGTGTTTACTTCAGGGTCATCGGGACAACACAGCGCTGAGGGTCAGTGGACTCAGCTGTGTTTACTTCAGGGTCATCGGGACAACACAGCGCTGAGGGTCAGTGGACTCAGCTGTGTTTACTTCAGGGTCATCGGGACAACACAGCGCTGAGGGTCAGTGGACTCAGCTGTGTTTACTTCAGGGTTTTCGGGACAACGCAGAGCTGAGGGTCAGTGGACTCAGTTGTGTTTACTTCAGGGTCATCGGGACAACGCAGTGCTGAGAGTCAGTGGACTGTTTGGACAGGTGAGCTGACACACGGAGGCTTTTACTTTGGACTTCCTGTCGGTGTTTGTTGCTCTTTAAGGTTTGAAAGTTTCCTTTCTTCCCGTCTTTGCACCTGAACAGGAACCAGAGGAGTTTCCAGGTGAGCGGGTTTTCATGTTCTGGGTTTTTCGGTCACGTTCACTTCCTCTTTTGACGCGTCTTTTAGTTGTGGTGCGGCGGAGACGTTTCTTCAGGTGCAGCCTGGTGGAGATTCTTCTACAATTACAAATAAATGAAGCAGGTATTTTTCTGGACGCGGTCGTCATAACAGGACAAATAAAAACAACAGGTAGAAATGTTCCCACGTTTTCTTAATCTTGACTGAAGCTCGGCCAACATGTGACATCACTTCCTGCCATACCTCCTCTCTAATCTTTAATCTCGCTGACGCAGGATATAAAGCAGAGACCGCAGAGACGTTATCTCCTCTAAGAGGCAACAACAACAGTTCAGCTCCGGTCGATGATCTGTGGAACTCACTGATAACTGTTGGTCCCTCAGACCAGGGTCAGGTGATCTGTGACTATCTGCACAGCTTCCCAGCATGCATTGCAAACGGTAGTCTGAGCTGATTAAATCCTCTGATCAGCTGTGAGGCTGGCGTGGAGGCAGAGGGCGCCGCCTGCTGGTGAAGAGAGAGAACATCACCATGAAATCTGAACAGGCGTCAGAACTCATCTCATGTTACTTTATTGTCTTTGTTTAAGTAATTTTATCAGTTTGATGAGAAAATAATGAACAAACACTAATTTAACAGCCACAGCAGCTTCTAATCAGGTTTGGAAGTTACACAGATTTAAAATGTAAAAGTACTTTAAATATTTCAATTAATTTATCAAAGTAACGTAACTTATTACATTTAATTACTTTTTTATTAGTTTCCTAAATCTCTAATGAAACTTTTTCAGCTGTTAATCATTTTCTAAACAGAACCAATCAGAAGAACAGCAGCAGACTTTACTGTGAAAAACATGCAAAGCAATAAAATGAATTATTATTCCACATATAACCCCGGTGTGATCATGATCAGTGTCTGTAACAGATTCCAGTTACATCACGTTTCTCCACAACGCTGCTTTAATTCTGTCCAGCCTGTTAGATTTAAAACCTGTTTTGCATGTTGAACAAACGAAACTCGTGTTCAAATGCAAAATCAAAGCCGCTGAACCTCCCATCAGCTCTTTGTGTCTCTGCAGGCCTCAGACTCTCCGTACAAACATCTTGGAAGCAGAAAGAGCTTTAGTGCAAAGTTTACTACGCACCATGCACGAGCAGTTTGACTTGGTGATGAGGAGCTACGTGGACATAAACATGCAGTTGACATATTATAGAAAAATAAATATATAGATGTGGAAGAAACAGTCGCAAGTCATGAAAGAATGACAGAGGAAACATTACAGGGGGAGAGGATTTGTGTGAATACTCAAATATAAAGGTGAAATAGTCAGACGGAGGCCTGCTGCACTGCTCCTGCTGCTCGGGTCGGTTAATCTGCTTTATCCACCTGTAGACCGAAGTCCACTTCATTCATGAGGCTGAATTTTGATGAACTGACGGACAAAATGTCCAAATATGTTGGTGAAACTTTTCCTTTTCCATTTAAAGCACTCATAACTTTATACCAGTCTTTATGTGAGCCTCGCCTAAATGACCGCGACGCCGTCTGGTGCAGCGCTTCCCCGGTTACCCTGTGAAACTGCAGACTTTTACCTGCTGTTTCATGGACCTGAGCCTGTCTGCCACAGCTTTTCTTTATCTGCATGCTCAGCGACAGACTCTTACTCAGATTCACTCCACCTTGTTCACATAGAAGACGAGGAAAAAGCATCTTATAGTGGTTAAAATCATAAAGAAACTGATGAGACTATAAAATGTATTTTTCTCTTTTAACTCTCAAGAAGAGCTTAAAACAGCAGTTATCACTAAAACATGTTGGAGCTTGATTCTCTAAAGGCCGGGGACTAAACTAGTATTCTTATTATCCATTTAAACTGTTCTGTTATTTCCATTTGCTAAATGTTTCTATTGGATTTCACATATTTAACCAAAGCTAGACTGAATTTCTTGGGACCACTGGGTAGTTTAGCTCTTAGGGTTTTCTGTATGGAGGTTAGAAATACTGTAGATTGCATGTACTTTATTTATTTGTTGTATTCGTCTAGACAATTTGTTTGTTTGTACTTCAAATACAAGTATACTCTTTGCTTAGTGTCTGAACCCCTGTATACAAGCTTCAGAAACATTACCAGGATGCTCCCTTCTCACATGTCTCCAGTATCTCATGATTATACTTTTAATGTTTTGTGGAAAAAACTGTAGATGTTGTGACTGATTAACAGATTAACCCTTGTGTTGTTTAGGAATTGTGGAGAATATTTATGAAAATAGTATATGTATATAAAATTTAAAAAATTAAAAACATGCTCTTGAAATATACATTTTTAATCTCTTTAATTTCTTTCTTAATTTTTTTTTTTGCATGGTTAAATAAAGGTTATAATAATAATAATGTGTCGAGTAAATATTTACATACTTCAGACCTTTATATGTGTTCATCTTTGTGTAATGGAGCTCTACATACTGTTCTCGTGGATAAAAAGAATTTATTTTATTTATATAACGTCTCTTTTTGGGCCCAAAGGAACTAATAACTGCAAAGTCATTTCTCTCAGTCAGAGAACAACACAGCTCTGCTGCCTGTGGTTCAGTTAATAATATATCTAATATGTTGTGACAAGGTAATCTGGCGTGATGACAGCAGCTGCTTCCTGTCGCTCATGAAGACCGTGAGATGCAGCTGAAAGTTACCACCAATCTACAAAGTCAACCTCATTCGGACCCAGAACGTCAGCAACGAACTTCAGTGCTCAAATCGACCTTTTCCATCGGCTGCGTACGAGGCGGTGAAGGGCGGGAAGCTCAGGCAGCACTGAGACTCAAGTAGAAAAGGTTGATTATTTGTAACATGTAGTCGGTTATTTTAATGCCGAATAAACAAGAAGCCTATAAGGATTGTAAATTTGTGCTGATGTGACCATTAGTCATATGTAAAATAGATATGAGAGGCAAGATTACCTAAAAATAATTGATTTTTCAAAGGAGTTCAACATCTCTGAGTGAACGTTTTTATCTTCGTTATTCTTAAATAAAAACACACAGTAATACTGTAGAGAAGGATAAAAACCGCTTCAGTACAGCGAGGTGACTTTAAAAATACAGATATATTTATAAAAACACGAACTTTATTCGTTTGAAACCGCGCAGGCTCCGTCTGTCGGTAACGGGATGTTCTGGAGCTTCACGACACCTCGCGACATTTGGTGGCAGAGTTTGCGGGTCTTTTGGTCCGTCAGCCAATCAGATTCGAGGATCTGGATGCACCGAACAGGCTGCGCAGCAGCTCAACCAATCACAGGCCGGAGAGGATCCGGACGCTTCGCCGCCTTCCGCCTCTTTGCCGCAGCGTCCCATTCACTTTGCACGGCGACCTGCCGCTCCCGCCGCTCCGCTCCGCTTCAGGGACGTCGCGGCAGCGGTTGCTAGCCGACAGGCTGCCGCTGCTCTCCGGCTGAGATGTGACTGAGGTGCGGCAGAGACGACGGACTCAGATTCTCCTCGAGGACCGAACCGGGCCAAGCGGGACCGTTCCGGGTTCAGTCGTAAGTGTTTGGGTTCAAACTGATCTCCGTGATTTGACCGGTAAAAAGGCGAGAACGAGGCGGGTTGCGGCGGGTTGCGGCGGGGCGGCGTGGATGTGTCGAACATGGCTCGTGCGTGCTGAGCTGGTGTCCGGACGGAAATCTGCGGTGACTCGACATCACCTGGAGGCACCGCAGGTGTCCGCGTGAAGCCGCACAGGCGGAAAAATCCCGCAACAAAGACGAAACGTCGGTAAATAGAAACACGGTGACGCTGCTGCGGTAACGGAAACAAACCGGAGGCCTGAATATGTACTGCTCCTCCTTCAGATACTGCTCCTCTTCATCTCCTCTTCGTCATCTCCTCCTCATCCTCTCCTCCTCTCCTC
>NW_024041150.1:7284207-7319207 GCF_014851395.1 Micropterus salmoides
AGAAACGTGATGTAACTGGAATCTGTTACAGACACTGATCATGATCACACCGGGGTTATATGTGGAATAATAATTCATTTATTGCTTTGCATGTTTTTCACAGTAAAGTCTGCTGCTGTTCTCTGATTGGTTCTGTTTAGAAAATGATTAACAGCTGAAAAAGTTTCATAGATTTAGGAAACTAATAAAAAAGTAATTAAATGTAATAAGTTACGTTACTTTGATAAATTAATTGAAATATTTAAGTACTTTTACATTTTAAATCTGTGTAACTTCCAAACCTGATTAGAAGCTGCTGTGGCTGTTAAATTAGTGTTTGTTCATTATTTTCTCATCAAACTGATAAAATTACTTAAACAAAGACAATAAAGTAACATGAGATGTTCAGATTTCATGGTGATGTTCTCTCTCTTCACCAGCAGGCGGCGCCCTCTGCCTCCACGCCAGCCTCACAGCTGATCAGAGGATTTAATCAGCTCAGACTACCGTTTGCAATGCATGCTGGGAAGCTGTGCAGATAGTCACAGATCACCTGACCCTGGTCTGAGGGACCAACAGTTATCAGTGAGTTCCACAGATCATCGACCGGAGCTGAACTGTTGTTGTTGCCTCTTAGAGGAGATAACGTCTCTGCGGTCTCTGCTTTATATCCTGCGTCAGCGAGATTAAAGATTAGAGAGGAGGTATGGCAGGAAGTGATGTCACATGTTGGCCGAGCTTCAGTCAAGATTAAGAAAACGTGGGAACATTTCTACCTGTTGTTTTATTTGTCCTGTTATGACGACCGCGTCCAGAAAAATACCTGCTTCATTATTTGTAATTGTAGAAGAATCTCCACCAGGCTGCACCTGAAGAAACGTCTCCGCCGCACCACAACTAAAAGACGCGTCAAAAGAGGAAGTGAACGTGACCGAAAAACCCAGAACATGAAAACCCGCTCACCTGGAAACTCCTCTGGTTCCTGTTCAGGTGCAAAGACGGGAAGAAAGGAAACTTTCAAACCTTAAAGAGCAACAAACACCGACAGGAAGTCCAAAGTAAAAGCCTCCGTGTCAGCTCACCTGTCCAAACAGTCCACTGACTCTCAGCACTGCGTTGTCCCGATGACCCTGAAGTAAACACAACTGAGTCCACTGACCCTCAGCTCTGCGTTGTCCCGAAAACCCTGAAGTAAACACAGCTGAGTCCACTGACCCTCAGCGCTGTGTTGTCCCGATGACCCTGAAGTAAACACAGCTGAGTCCACTGACCCTCAGCGCTGTGTTGTCCCGATGACCCTGAAGTAAACACAGCTGAGTCCACTGACCCTCAGCGCTGTGTTGTCCCGATGACCTGAAGTAAACACAGCTAAGTCCACTGACACTCAGCGGCGTGTTGTCCTGATGACCCTGAAGTAAACACAGCTGAGTCCACTGACACTCAGCGGCGTGTTGTCCCGATGACCCTGAAGTAAACACAGCTGTGAGCAGGTCGGGGTCAGAGGTCACAGAGCTGAACACGGGACTCATTATTGACGGTTTCTTCCTGTGAATCAGCTGCTGATCAGATTACTGATCGATCTGAAGAGCGTTGTGATGTCTGAGCGAGTCAGAGGCGCCTGAACTCAACACCAGACAGAAGTTCTTCTGTTTCAGTGTGAAGAAACACAGACAGACGTGCGAGTCGACTGTTTCCAAGTCTGGACCAGGGGCCCCGGACCTCTCAGGGCCCCGGACCTCTCAGGGCCCCGACCTCTCAGGGCCCCGGACCTCTCAGGGCCCCGGACCTCTCAGGGCCCCTGACCTCTCAGGGCCCCTGACCTCTCAGGGCCCCGGACCTCTCAGGGCCCCTGGTAGGCCCCTTCAGTAATCAGTCCATGAGAGTAACTGAACGCATGATGTCATGTAGTGCAGTAAAAGTAACTCAGAGGGTTTTTTAAACTGGCGGCGCGTTCAGTGATGTCACAGTGATGTCACAGCTCTGCCTATCAGTGTCCTCCTGGTGGAGGGTGTGACCTCATGAGCCGCAGTAAACAGGAAGTTTATCAGAGTGTTATCTCTGTGTGAAGCCATTCAAACGTTCATTCCTCACATCCTGCCGCTCGCTCTTTAAAAGCTGCTCGATCTTTTGAACTCCTACAAACTGCTGATCGGGTTTCAGTCAGTTACACATTTTCCCCCTGAAGACTCTGCACTTCAGTTTCATCTGTTCACTAGTTGCTCTACGTATCATCAGGTTTTAGGATAAAGAGCAGCAGCCGAGCCGTCAGCGGGACGCTGAGGGCTGATTTGTTCAAATGTTCTGAAGAATTTCTCGCACAAAGAAATTTGCACAGAAGGAAAACAAAGTTCAGCTCTAAGAAACTAAACAAGCAGCTGATTGTATTTTTATATTTATGAATTGTCAGCTGCCAGCTGAACCTCTTATTTCTCTCTTTGTATAAATAAAAACGTTTGTGTCTCCAGGCGGCAGGAGATGAAGTGTTTAATGCCCGCAGCCCCCCCGCTCAGACAGCGTTTGTTAGATTTACAACAAGAAAAACACGTTCATCAATCTGCGGAGTTAAATTGTGGAATAAACTAAATGAAAGAAATTATTTTCAAGAGGCTCTGTGGTAAAAGCAGGAGCGCTCCTTTGTTGCTGTTTGAATGAGCTTAGATAAATAAAGACGGGGACTTTGCTGCTCATCTGTTGTTTTTAAACATCGTTTTATTTGTTTTTACTTTCTCTTGCATGTTCGAAACAAAGATTTTGCATCGTCCCGCCGCTGATCGGATCCCTGACGACACCGTTCACCACCGAGTGACGCCCTTCCTGTTGACTTTAACCTTCTTTGGATGCAAACGATGGAACCAGATCATCGTCTTGTTGCTGCTGTTTACATTCAGCCTGGTGTCTGAATCCAGTCTGTTGTTTTAGTTTAAAAACACATTTCATTATCTTATCATCATCGTTCAGCCTCGTAAATCCCCCTGAACCGGTTCCTTCAGGTGAACTTCCTGTTGGATTCCGGCGAACAGCTGATGTTTACCGTGTGCGCGTCCAGCTGACAGCTGACGTGTCAGGTGGCTGAAACCAGTTTGAGCTTCAGGTCATGTTTCCAGGGGAATTCCACCTGTGCGTTCCAGGAAGCTCAAACATTTCTGAAATGAACCTGCTCTTCTTCTTCTTCTTCTGTCTCGTACTGCACGCACCGTCGTTAACTCTTCATTTACCCCTCTGATGCGGTCGATCAGCTCTCACTACCGTCCGTTGATCTCTTACTCGGTTTTTCCTCAAATGTCAGTCGCTTTGGATAAAAGTGTAAAGATGTAAACTGGTGTAGAAATGTGTTTGACCTTAGTGATGTCACAGACACGGCGATAATGTCAGCATGTTTTATTACTGTAGAGAAGAGAGTGCTGATGACATCACAGCGCTATATGACAGAAGCCCCGCCCCCCCAAACAAACTGTCACACAGCTTCATTAAAAAGCACCAATCACTGCTGACTGCAGAGTCACGTGACCCGTCTGCTACGAGGCTGCAGGATGCTTCGGCCCAAGGCATTTTGGGAAACAAAAGATTCTGTTTTTGCCCTGAACCAAGTCTCGCAGGTGGTCAGCCTGCGAGACTAGACTCAGGGCAAACTATGTTTTGAATGTTTTGTGTCTGTTAAACTTTCAGGAGGTTTTAAAGTGCGTCTCTATGGACTCGGCTATTGTGACTGCAGGAAGTGATGCGAGCAGCCTGCAGCCTGGACAGGAAGTAGATCTCTGTAGTTCAGCAGTTTCACAGGAAAAACAGAAGAAGAAAAGGTCATAATGCACCCGGAGAATCTGATCCATGAAGAAATAATAAAACCTGGCTCGTTAAAATAAAGACTACTTTATATTAGACTATTTATACATTAGCTCCGCCCACCCGACTCCATGGCCCCGCCCCTTCTCCTCCAGTCAGGATCAGCTGATGAAATGCATTCTGGGATATGTAGGTCTGCATGAATCAAGCTGCACCAAATCAAATAAATGAGTTCTAATCAGCAATCAATATTTCTACTAAACAAACGACTTAAAATAACGAATCAGGAGAGGATCTGATTGGTCGACTTTAAAATGCAAATCAAAGAGTCCTAAAGTTCGAGGTGACGTCAGAAAACCTTGTGAGTCAAGAGTGGAGACACGAGGTTTCCCCCCCACGCAGACGGCCGACTCGGCGTACCGATCGGTTCGTTCCTGGTCCTGATTGGAGGAGAGCGGCGGGTAGCGGCTCGGCGTGGTGATGTCACAGGAAGAAGGCGGCGATGGTTAGACTGTTGCGTTGTGTGCGCTGATCAGCGATAATAAAGTGACTCACAGAAGAGAGGAGAAGAAGAAGAAGGAGCATCCATCATCATCGCCGTCACATCTGGAAGAAAAAAAAACAAACATTATTACTGTGCTCTGATTCGCTGTCGGAAATATTCATGTGAAGTCGAAACAACACGGGCTGCCGAGTCGCTGACACGTAGAAAGATGGCGGACGGCGATGGTTAAGGGGTCTGACCCCCCTAATTAAGGCTTGGACCCCCCAAAGGAGGCAACAACAACAGATGAGTTTACTTTCGTACCCGTCACCGTAAATATTACAGTATATTTCCCATATTCGGGCCTAAAATGGACCAGACGTTAGTTGAACGTCTGTCCGCATCACTCGCAGCAGCAGGTTGATGTCGGCAGTCTGGCTTCTCTTGTTAAAGTAATTATATTAGTATCGTATATCAGCATATTGTGTTTGTTTTTATCTCCCCCTGCATGTCAGCTGTTCTCAGTGTATGCAGGTAACAGAGAACAGGTGGACACGCTGGATTGGTCCTGCAGAGCTGATTGGAGTCTCCTGATTGGTCACCTGGATGACAGCAGCCATCTTAAGCCGCACTGACAGGAACTCTTCTCTGTCTCGGCCGTTCCCAACCTGCCACACCTGTATGTTACATCCAGGACACCTGGGGACGTAACACTAGCAACAAATCATAACAAAAGGCTTCTCACGGCACTCTGACATCATTTACAGAGACCCAAGAATCCCCAAGTCCCCAAACTGCTTTGTTGAACGCACATTACGTTTCTTTCACAGTGAACACGCGTTTAGCTCCTCCCTCTCCCTCGCCACGCAGCCCCGCCCCTCTCTCAACGTCATTACTTTACAAGTCGCGACACGGTGGATATTTTTCTAGCGGACCAGTCAGATGTTACTCGTAAGCGACCGCGTCGGTTTTCTTTTGAAAGGCTCCATCATCAACATGCAGCGCCGCTGCTGCTGCGAACGGGTTCAGAAGACGAGTATAAAAGTTTCCTGTAATTCCACAGGCAGACGTTAAAATGGTCAAAGATACTGGGCGCTCCCACAGCTTTCACAGCACCAGCAAGATTTGAGTGGTTTCAGGTAAAGGGACAGAAGCGGCCTATCAGGGCTGACCACCTGGGAACTGAGGTACGTTACGTGGGCTGACATTTGAATCATGTCTGAATTATACTGAGTTAGAAAAATAATGGTTAATGACTAAAACTAGACTCAAATCCTAAAAAAATAATAATAGTATACTGAGGACTAAATATGACAAAAACAGGACGTCTGACTCACGACTGAGACTAAACGCTAGTTTGAGACGAGTCACATGTGAAAATGCACCTGTGGTGGATTTTGAGAAGCAAATCTCAAAGACGCGTTCAGACCCGTGCGTTCAGATCCTGACTTCCTGCATTTTACAGCCCGTCAAAGTGTCTCTGATCTGCCAGCAGCCGCTACGCCGCCCGAACGTCACCTCATGTGTTCCGTCAACAAAGCCTGAAGAAGAGAGTCCTTCTGGTTCCGGTCCTGGACCGTGGCGGATCAAACGCTCCAAAGTTTGGCTCAGCTCAACTAACAAACTGCAGCAGCTGCAGTAAGGAGGTTCGGTGCGAGGGAGGAAGCGTTTCCTTCAACACGGCGTGAATCTGACGTGTCGCGCTCAAAGCTGTCAGAGAGCAGCGCGAGGTCTTTATTAGCAGCGAGGGACGCACACGCTGCTGCTACGCTAACGTTAGCTGACGTTTTGCTACACGACCACACAAACTGAACCACCTCAGACCCGGTTCGGACCGAGCGGACTCACCTGCTCCGGAGCCCTGTGCAGCCATTTCTCTTTGTCTCCGCCCAGCTTCAGGCAGGAGAACAGGTCACAGACGGTGGGCAGCGCCAGACGCTCCTACACACAGGAAACAGGAAACAGTCAGAACCAACAGGGTCGAGGCCGGACGGCGGCTGTGAGCAACTGTGTGCTGGTCTCTGCCGGACTCAGCTGGTCCCGTTACCTGAGCCTGACTCCTCTTCTTCAGCAGCCATTTGTCCTCCTCGGGTTCTGGGCCGGGCTGACCTCCTGACCCCGGAGCAGGAGGAGGCGTCTGTCCTGGAAACACCCAGAGTCCTGGATCCGGAGGGCACTGGAACAGAGACGAGGAGGAGGAGGAGGAAGGCTTGAAGCGGGAGCTGTGCTCCTCCCTGCTGGCCTTCTCCTCCTCCGGAGCCAACCAGCCGGAGAGGGAGGAGGTGAGAGTCTGCAGAGGAGCCCTGCAGGAGGAGGTGTTGGACGGGTGGAGCCAGGCCTCCAGGATGGCCTGAACCTGAGGGGGGACCAGGAGAGTCAGCGTCCTGTCACTTCATGGATCACATCAACAAACCTGAGGTGACGGAAACAAACTCACCTTCTGCTCCTGCTCCCTGAGGCGCAGGGTGGGCGGGGCACTCTTAGTGGCGGGCGTGGCGTTCTTGTCGGCGGGCGTGGCGTTCTTGTCGGCGAGCGTGGCGTTCTTGTCGACCGGGACTCCGTTCTTGTCTCGCCCGTCCTGCCGGAGCAGCCAGAGGCTCAGCGCTTCCTTCCCACAGTTCTCCTCGCAGACGCAGTCGGCGTAGGTGAGCAGACCTCGTTGGCCCGGCAGTTCTGCTGCACCGGAACCACCTGCTGCAGCCACGCCTCCAGGCCCGCCGGGGAGCCGGGGCTGGAGGCGTGGCTGGAGGCGGGGCTGGAGGTGGGCGGGGTCTTGAGGCACTTGAGCCGGCCCAGGTTCTCGATCTCCACGGCCTTGGTGGTCTGGCAGCAGGAGGAGCAGTCTGCGGGGGGGCGGCTCGACCCCGCCAGCCAATCACTGGTCGACCATCTGTCCTCAAACGGCTTCAACACCAGACGCCACCGCTCGGCGTCTGACATGGTCTCCATGGCAACAGTAGGCGGAGTGATGAGCCAGTCGCTCAGCTCCTCCTCCTCTTCCTCCTCCTCCTCCTCCTCCTCCGAGGAGACGGTGAACTCTGATTCGTCGATCTTCTCGATGGAGAAGGAGGAGCTGCAGCTGCTGCTGGTCCTGTCCCTTCTGACGGGGGTCTGGTCTGGGAGGAGCCACGCCTCCAGGTCCCTGAGCTGACCCCAGGCCTGCAGGAAGTCCACCGAGGCCAGGACCGGACAGGAAGTCTAACACAAACACACAGGAAGTCATGTGATCAACAGGAACAACATGGAGGGTTGAGACATGACAAGAACGCCGCTATTGTTTAAGGACTTAAGACTCTGGGTCCACTTCCTGTCCACGGGGTCCTGGACCAGTTAGAAGTGGACCCATATAGACCGGTCATCAACGGGTCTGGACTCACATAATCGTCTCTAAAGAGGCGTCCTCGGACTCGCCGTCTCACCTTGCTCTCCTTGTGTGGGATCAGCCAATCCTCAGGGTTCCCGCTGGGCTGGTAGCCAATAGGAGCGCTGCTTGCTGGACGGGCTCCCAGCAGCCAGTGGTCCAGAGCGGCGGCATCCATCTTCTGCAGGGACACGAGAGAGCGTGTGATCATGTGACACACAGAGCGCCTTCACTAAACATCCCCACAACACCTGATCAAACCTTGCCGCTCTGAGTTACCTGTCTCTTGGCAGCGATTGGACAACTCTGCACCTGATCTCTCAGGTGGGCGGGGCTCTGCGAGGACACGCCCTCCACGAGCTGCAAACAGGAAGTAGAGAAAACACCTGATCAGTATCCCGCCTTAAGGGGTGTGTGTCTGTGTGCGTGTCAGCGTGTGCGTCACCTGAGCAGTGATGCTGCCGAACGTGGTGATGGCGTGCCTCAGAGAGCGAGTGTCGGCGTGGAAACTCATGTCAGGTGTTTCCTCTGGTGTCAGGCTCAGAGAGGAGAACCTGCAAACACAGGAGGAAACAAACACACCCAGTTACAGCTACAGCAGACTCCGCCTCCTCCATCACGTCGGGATGCGTTCAGGGTGTTTAGTTTTTAATGTTGTGTTCTGGGTTTAACCTTTTTAGAGGCAGAATAATTGACCTGATGATGAAGAGCCTCCTGTCTCACATTTAGACTTCCTGTTTCAGCTTCAACACGCCGCCGTCACCAACTCAACACATTTAAAGTCCGAGCTCGCTCCTCTGTAATAATGGTGAGTTCTGTACATGTGACTGGGGCTTCTGTAAAGAAGTCTGCGTCCCTCCTCGGGTCCAGAGACCAGACGAGGAGACTCCGTCCTGACTCAACACGTCGGAGACTCATTATAGGAACAGAAACAGTTGTTTACTGACGGCGCCGGCTCGGAGTCAGGAGGTCGAGTCTGAACGTGTTTCAGTCTAAAACTGTTTTCCTCCCCCAACAACTACCACAGAGGAGGAGGAGGAGGAGCGGCGACTTCAGTACAGACACCTAACTGAGCTGCAGTGTGTATGTGCGTTCTTGTACTTGCTACATAGTGAGGACCATGTGTTTAACCAACCGAGTGAGGACATCTTGGGCCGGTCCTCACAACGTCAAAGGGATGTTTGGAAGTTCAGACTTGGTTTTCAGGGTTAGGGTAGAATTTGGTTTAGGTCAGGCTCAGCATTGTAGTTGTGATGGTTAAGGTTAGGGTGAGGGTCCAGGGAATGCATTATGTCAACAGTGGTCCTCACAAAGATAGAAGAACAAGGATGTGTGTGTGTGTATTTACTTCTCCATGCAGCTGGTCAGCTGGTTGTTCAGGTCGTTGCTGTTGTTGGAGTTCTGCATCTGATGGACGATCACGTCAAACTGACCTCGGAGCTGAAACACACAGAGTGAACGTCACACACACAGTAAACATCACCACCCCCAGTCCTCCCAGTCCTCCCAGTCCACAGCAGTTACCCAGTGCAGTCTGTGCAGCTGCTGCTGCAGAGTTTCTGTCTTCAGTTGCTCCAGCAGCTCGATCTGACCCAGCAGCCAAACCTCTCTGCAGCGCAGCGCCTCCTGCTGACGGCTCACACTGCTCTGCAGCTCGCCACGCACCTGAGAGAGAGAGAGAGGTTGTTACATTCATGCCAATAAAGCTAATTTGAATTGAGAGGTGAGACAGAGAGAGAGAGACAGACAGACAGAGAGAGAGACAGAGAGAGAGAGAGACAGAGACAAACAGAGACAGAGAGAGACAGACAGAGAGAGAGACAGACAGAGAGAGAGAGAGACAGACAGACAGACAGAGAGAGACAGAGAGAGACAGACAGAGAGAGACAGAGACAGACAGAGAGAGACAGAGAGAGACAGAGAGAGACAGAGAGACAGACAGAGAGAGACAGAGACAGACAGACAGACAGAGAGAGACAGAGACAGAGAGAGAGACAGACAGACAGACAGAGAGAGAGAGAGAGAGACAGACAGAGAGAGACAGAGAGAGACAGAGAGGGAGACAGAGAGACAGACAAAGACAGAGACATCTCTTCAAAATAAAAGCTCCCGGTCAGGAAACAAGGCAAAGACGTTGGTAACGTTTCTAGTTTTGTACTCTGACCACACACAGATCATTATTATATTTGGACTGAATATTCAGAACTTAATTTTCCTATAATCAACAGACACACAAACAGACAATGTGGCCTTTGTGCTAAAGATACGCTGTAATTTAATTCAAATAACACTCAGCTGTACCTGAGGCTGCACAGAGGAGCAGAACCAGAGTCCAGCAGAGTCCAGCAGAGTCCAGCAGAGCGGCGGAGACGGAGCTGGTCTCAGTCTGTCAGTGAAGTGAGCTCTGCTCTCTCTCCTCACTCTTTTATATGCTGACTCGTCCAGCTCCGCCTCCGCTCACAGGTAACGTGACCTGACCTGACCATGGCTAATTGAGCCTGGGTTACCACGGCGACCACACCGAACAACGACAGGACTTAAGGTGTTTTTGGCGTCTCTCTCACACACACACGCTGAGTCAGCTGTGGTGAGGTCACACTGACGAACGCCACCGATTGGTTCACAGCTTCGCAGGTTTATAAAAGACCCTGATGACTGAAACAGCTTCAGCTCTGATAAAAGGGTTACTGATGACAGGAGCTGCGGTCAGCCGACCATTGTCTCCCGCCGGTTCTCATCGGCTGACTCAGACGCCACAGAGATCCTCGTGAACCCTCTGGACTCAGACCAGATCCTGTCCCGTCCTCGCTCTGCTGTTTTTAACTCCCCGGGTGTGTCAGACAAGAAGTACGAATACGGCTGGGCACTAAATCAGTTTATTATGGGATCGATATCATAAACGTTCTGCCTCAGATCTGGTTACTGTTTGTTCTGAGCAGAAAGAAAAGTTTAAAACCACAAAGACATTTTTGGCCCTACAGCTCTGCCGTACAGTAAACCAACCCACCCTGATCAGAACGTTTCTCTGCCGCAGAGTTCCTGTAAAGAGAAGAACTGATATCTTCAGCTAAAGGTCGATAGCAGCCTGCGTATCGGCCTGCGAGCCCTGCACACAGACTGGCAGGCAGGCTGACGAGGAGGAGGGGGAGGAAGGCACTGACCTCTCTGGCGTTCTCCCTCAGCTG
The DNA here is from genome assembly GCF_014851395.1 of Micropterus salmoides. Lineage (NCBI taxonomy): Eukaryota > Metazoa > Chordata > Actinopteri > Centrarchiformes > Centrarchidae > Micropterus > Micropterus salmoides. Next base: position 7,294,997 of record NW_024041150.1, read on the forward strand.
CTGCTCGGCCTTCATCACGGCGTTGATGGCGTCCTCCAGCTGCTCTGGGCCAGACGGCACTGCTGGAACCCGCTCGCCGAGGCCTCCACCGACGGCATCCTGGACAGGAAACAAGAAGGGCACGGCGTCACAAAGCCAGACTGAAGCTGAAGCACAGAAACAGCAGCCTGACCCTGTCAGCTGAGCAGCCCAACGGAAAATACCAGATGTACCGTTTAATAAATGTGGTATTAGGGGTTTTACTGAACGATCAATAATCCTCTTATGAAGAACTTTCCCTTCAGTCTCACTTCTGCTGCTCTTTCATCAGCGCGATTCCTCGCAGATGTTGAAACTAACGCTCTCTTGTGGTTCCTCCACCGACGCCACTCTCTTTCCTGCACTTCTGCTTTCCTTTCTTCACCGTTTCCTCCCTCAGTGAAAGATCAGCTGAGTCAACAACGCTCAGCTAAACGCTCCTCAGCAAGTAAAACGTGATGTAAATAAGCCGTCTGACAGTCGTCCTGTGTTGATGTCTTATAACGTGATAGTTTGTTTTCTCTCTCTCCACCTCTCCTGTGAAACATCTTGGGTTGGGTAAAGAAACCAGGTACCAAAATGGAACCGGTTCCTGTACAGCTGCTTCCTCCTTCAGGTGGTCATCGTTGTGTTGATAGAAGCTGGTTTGGAGCGTAAGAACCCTGACCATCAGGTCTTTAGTGTTAAAGTACTGTAGGGTTTATATATTATTACATCATCAACTTGTTGTGTTTTGTATTTATATTTAATTTAAAGACGTTTAAACATAAAAATCCACGAGAGTCACATCACTTCTGTGTTTCTGTTTTTCTGTCCACCCTCCGCCTGACTCAGCTGACCACGGACCAGCCGTGCAGCCGTTGTCGTGGCACGCCTCGGCTGACCTCCTCCATTGTGCTCTGGGATTAAACCAGTCAGACCACCAAACTATTAATACACACAACACGTACAGAGTACACACACGGAGCAGTACTTTTACACAAAGTGGAGTACCTTTAGACTCTGGGGACACTTCCACACTACGGTGCAGTACTTTAAAAAGTGTAGTTTCAGAGGAGTGTGGAGTACTTTCAGGTACAGGGAAGTACTTTCACTTTACTTTATTCTGAAATGGTATCGTGGCCTCAGGGCGCGGCGCCGCTGCAGTATCAGCAGGAAACAGTCAGCAGGCGGCCGAGCGAGCCGCCGATAAGAACGTGTCATCTTTAGTTAAAGGGCTGAAAATATCAGAGCAGCGAAGCGTCGGTCCAGAACCAGAACGGTCCAGTTTAACATCATTAAGACTGAGAAACCAGAACCAGTACAAACCTGACAGCACGCAGTATTCTGTTCTAAATACTCTGGTATACTGTAGTATTTGAGGATTGTGTCCATTATTATTAGTATTTATCATGACACTTCTGTAAATACTGCACGTCCACACTACTTTAGATGTGTATATTTTATACTTTTTAAAACAGATCCAGGTACTTTATCGTCTCTGAATATAAAGCTGTTGAACGTGGCAGCTTTAAAACCGTATCTAAACACTCTGCATTGTTTCCTGTCTGTACGTTTTGATGAGCGTGCAGGAGAGCGGCGATGCTCCCCGCTGGAAGCTGCTGACACATGCAGATTTCTAAAGGTGTCACACAAAGACGACCTCTGAGCGCTGAAGATAAACTGTAATCAAGGAGCCGTCTGTTAACTCTCCAGCTCCACGGGGAAAACAAAACAGAAATATTAAAACGGGTTAGACGGCAGCAAGTCAGCTGTCCGTACCTGCTCAGGACGACCAGTGAGCTGTCAGAGAAAAAGGCCCGTTATAAAGTCGACGTCTTGTTCTGTCCTGACAGAGTTTCAGTTTACTGACACACAAAACTTGAAGCATAAAGAAACGATCCAACTGGCTGAAATATAATCAGGTCTGAACTGGGTCTAATGTTTCCTTCTGTTCGCCTTAATGTCAACGCTAAATACATTTACTCCAGCACTGAGGTACTTGTACTGTGCTCGAGTATTTTCCTAATTGTACCCTGCGCTGTATGAGCGTTAAATTCACAGATAAATTCATGACGCCGCTCCTGTGTACTGTGTGTGTACTGTGTGTGTACTGTGTGTAACAGAGAATGAACCTTTAAAACACATTTAAACTCCTCAAGATTCTGACCAGATAAAACTTTGATGCACATTTAACCACCTGACTGAATATAGTTAGAAAAATATCCCCATCCTCGCAGTATAATACACACGAGCACAATTTAGTATTATAACATCACCAGTTTCTTCTTTAACAAGTACTTTTACTGTAGATATTTAAAAAGTACGTGTTACTGTAACTTTTACTTAGGTTAGGACTTGACTGAAGGATTTCTACTGATAAAAAGGAGTATTTTTACACCATTGTAGTACTTCTGCGTGAGTCATGGATCCGAGTGAGGCCAATAATTAACTGTCTCGTTCCTTATTCAGCGTTCTGTCTCGCGCAGGGTTTCTATAATGACACAATCTGCATAATTATACTATATATATATAATTAACTCCACCGATCAGCGAGTAACGCAGTCGGTAACTCCCGGTTTCATACCTCATGTCAAACAGAAAAAGCTCCAGAAACCTCCGAGTTGAGCCGCTTGCAGTGAGATCAGAGCTGGTTGGTTTGTTTTGTGTGTCGGAGCTCAGAGGAATGAGGAAACTGTTCCGTCCGCCATCACCGCCTGTCGGCCCGCACGTACTTCGCCCCCCCCTCCCTCCGCAGGGGGAGGGCCCCGCAGAGGGAGGGCCCCGCAGAAGACACGCGAGCTGCTCCTTAGTCTGGCATAAACACCAATATTACATCGATTATTGATTAAGAGTGAGGCGGCGGGGCCGGTGTCTACAGCTGATTACTCTGGTTTATATTAACCGAGCGTGAACGTGACAATCAGCTGTCTCACGTCAGCTCGCCAAACTCCACGCGGCAGACTGGCTGTTTATTTCTGTTCAGGTTTGTTCGACAGGACGCAAACCGGCAGAACAACTTAACACTATCTCAAAAGGTCTGCGGTTAAACTCGGTCAACAGATATTCCACCCAGCAGCATTTCATTTTAGTAAAACACCCAACTTTGATATAAGAAGCATTATCCAAGTAACGACTGCTCCGCTCGAGTTTTACTGGAAGGAGACAGTGAGAGTGGCAAAGGAAACACATCTAACAGATAACATCTTCTTACTGGTGACATTATAAGCACGCCGAATTAAAGAGTGGGTTCTATTAATGTGTAAATAATTTAAAAACTAATGTTACACCAAGTGAAATCTTCCCGCAGAGTAAAAATTGTAAAATGACTGCAAAATTAGAGAGAGTTTGGCCCTAAAACAGGAGGACGTAAGTAACATTTAATATAAAACTTGAGACCTACCAGGCTGATTAAGATGATTAATATCCCTCTAAAAGCCCGTCGTTAACATGTAAACACCCATCAGCTGAGAACACACATGCTTTGTAGCTGTTACGGTTAGCAGCTAGCCTTTCTGGCCAGCTAAGCTAACTAGCTAACGTTGTCGATGTTAAAAGAGCGGTTTTCTGTGACGCAGACGGACGAACTCACCTCGTGCCTTTGCTGTGGACTCTCGACTTCGATGACATTAATAATCCAAGTTAGCTCGGTGACACGTTACTCCGTTAAACTGCTCCGTCAAAAGCAAAAGCCGGTGTTTCCCACCGGCTGGTGCCCCCAATGTCACGACCACGTCAAGGGAAAAAAATGCGTGCAGGGGTGGAGAGGTCTCGCGAGAACCTAGACCAACATCCCGTTCCAGTCAGAGCGAGAGCGAGACTGCCCCCTGCTGGTGAAACTACGGCAACCGCAGCCCGTTTCTGACACAAGTAAATATTTATCGTTTTTTGATTGTTTTATAAAATATAAATATATTTATACTATTAATACAATAAAAATACGAATACAATTAATACACATTAATGTTATAAATGTGTAAATATGATCAATATATTTGTTTTATTAATACAATACAAAATATATTCAATGTTAATACAATAAATTGTTTTCATAAAAATACAATGTTATAAATATTAATGCAATACAAAATATATATTGAAAAATTAATGCAAAATGTTAATACACTAAGTTATATGCATTATACTGTTATAAATGTTATTATATATATTATATATTTAAATAATGAGTTAGCATAACACAAATATATTGAATAATGTGCAAATGAGTTCACAAGCATTGTTAGAATTAGAGCACAGAGGTGTGAATGTACTGCTTGGTGATTTTCAAAGACTGAAAGTTTGTATTTAAAGAACTTTTTTGGATCAGTAATCTCGCAGGCCTGCTCTCTGTTTTGTTAACAATAAAATCAGATCAATGTCAAAAAGATGGGTTTTAAAAAGTACACGTTCCTAACAAAGGGAGCACTGAGATGAACAGCCAATGAAATTGGTATTGTAAATCTGAATGTATGTCCACCAATATGTCGTTGGGATATACCTGCATGGTTGATCCTAGAACCCATTGTTCACTTATATTTTATGCAAACAAGCAAAAGAAATATGTCAGAGGCCGCAGAGAAGGAGATAAACCGTCCGGATGTGTTAATTATGTTATGGGGAGGCCATTTACAAATGTATACTGACGGGTCAAAGGCTGCAGAGAGCGGTAAAGTGGGTTTTGGTGTTAGCAGACCTGAAACAGGTTATAAAAAGGGTGTAGGATTCCAGTCCACATGTCAGTCTCCACAGCTGGTGGCAGTTCTCTGGACATTAAGCTGGGTTGAAGATAACAAACAGGAGCGGCAACTCTAATTACAATTCAAGATACTAAAACTAACGCCAGGCCTGATTTACTTGTGGAAATTATGCAGGTGTTCACAGAATTCACAAAGCAGGGTGTGAGGTGGGGTTTCTGTGGGTCCACATGGGCGTGGAGGGTAATGAGGAGACGGCAACGAGGAGTTCAAATGAATGTACAGTATGGATCACCAGATTACACAGAAATAATAAAGAGGTCAGTAATCATGGGAACATGAAAGCAAGGGGAGGGTCAGTACAAAGAACTGCAGAGAAAGAAAAATGTGCTTTTATCTGTAAGAGAAGAGACGCAGTAGTTTTATCCAGACTGAGGTTTGGGCACTGTGGAAGCATGTGTTAGTTCACTGCAGAAAGTCTCGTCACAGAAGCAAACTGTTCACAGACCTGCGAGCTCTCAGTTAACTTGGATAGTTGGGACAAAATGAAAAAAACAGGATTATAAAGGCAGGCAATCAGCATTAATCAAGACGTCAATAACGAACAGCGGAGGGCAGCAACACGTGCGTCTAGTCTGCCGGAAACAACAACAAGAAGACGAACAGCCGATCAGATATTCACGTCGTCTACGCCAACTGTGACGTCATCGCGCCCGCTGCGTGCAGCGCAGGGAGGCGGAGTCAGAGGTGCTGCTGTTTGTGTGATGTAGATTTTAGAGACCGAATCAACGGATTATTTGTTCTTTCTGCGGAGATTAACTCCGTCCGTCCGCCGAGAGAACATTCACACACCGGACACCGGCCCGGGACAAACACGGCACACCGCCAGGGGATCTGCCGCCGCGGGGGAAAATGTCTGCGGGCTCCGGGAACAGAAACACGAACACGGAACCGTGGGGAAGCTTCGATGACAACCTCATCCAGGTGAGCTAACGTGCTAACTGACCAGCTAACGGGAGAACTAACCCCTCTGCTAACGTGCTAACTGACCAGCTAACGGCAGAACTAACCCCTCTGCTAACGTGCTAACTGACCAGCTAACGGCAGAACTAACCCCTCTGCTAACGTGCTAATCAGGAAAGCCGAGCTAACTTACCAACAGGCTGCTAACTAGCTTAGCTAAGATAACCCACCAAGCTAACGTGAAGCTGACAACCAGTGCTAACACAACATGCTAACATGCTAACAGGCTCTCTGAGCTGTGAGTGTTGAAAACTACAGGAAGTGTTCTGACAGGTAAACACACCTGAGTGACGTCATGTCACGCAAGAAGTATTTAGATATTTCACTCAAGTACCAATACACGATGAAAAGTACTGAGATTCAAGTAAATTTCCTACATTCATAACTGAAGTACAGCAGTAAAAGTACACAAGTACTCTGAGCTTTGTGTAGTTAAGTATCAGCAGTAAAAGTACATGTTCTCATGTTCTTGCACGTTGGTTGATGTATTGATTCAGGGCGGCGGCTCGGCCGTCGTGGACATGGAGAACATGGACGACACGTCGGGCTCCAGCTTCGAGGACATGGGGGAGATGCACCAGAGGATGAAGGAGGAGGAGGAGGTGGCGGCTGAGGCGGCCGCAACCGAGGACGACAACGCCGAGGACGGAGAGTTTCTGGGCATGAAGGGGTTAAAGGGTCAGCTGGGCCGACAGGTGGCTGACGAGGTGAGTCCAGATCCCAGGTTCTGAGAGACTCTCAATGGGACATTTCCTGTTTAAATAAAGGCTATTTATATATATATATATATATATATATAATATATATATATATATTATATATATATTTAGGGCTGGAGCGATTTGTGGGATTATCCCGGACAAGCTCCGCCTACAAGGCCGCGCCTTCGACCGTCTAAAGTTTGGAGTATTTCACACTCAACAACGTGCGGCTCCGTGAGCTCTGTGAACTGGAAACAGCTTCACTGCAGCACAACTGCTGTCCACGAATACGTGAAGCAGCACGAACACGTGAAACCAAAGTATGCCGCAGCACTGTGTCTAGGCGGCAGCACCGCAAATTGTGTTTACTTTCTGTCGCCAAACGAGCACGACACATTATCAGCACGAGGACACGTAGTGTTTCTTCATCGCCTTCATGTTAAAAGTAATTTCTGCCCGCTGCTGTCATAGTAACGTAATGTTACACCGCGAGTCATGTAACGATCGGCTGTTCCATATTTTCTGTTTATTTAACGGCCACGTATGAGCGAGAAAACAGCTGAATCTAATTACAGACAATCTGCGACTGTCTGTACAGTCTGAGTCCTTTCAGGTGTTCGCTGATGCAGAAATACATTTATCATACTGCATTACTTAATATTGAAATGAATCCATGTCAGAAACATCATTTAGTTTTAAATAAAGTAGCCTAATTAATGTCTGTTATTGTTATCATCACAACACATCAGTGACGTGGAAATTTGATTCATTGTAAGATTTGCTGCTATTCTCATTATTCTAATGTGCTTCATCAGGTTGAGTGAATAAAATATAGATTTATTGATTAGACATGTCTTTGATATTTATTTTGGGTAAATTGGTATGTTAATCGAGTAATAGGCAACTTTTCTTTCTTTAGAATAAACAAAATTAGTCAGATTAATCGACTTGAAAAATTATATATATTAGTATAAGTTTAGGACTGGTTAGCTGGACTAGTTTAGGACTGGTTAGCTGGATTAGTTAGCTGGACTTGTTTTGAACAGGTTAGCGCTACTTTTGGACTGGTTAGCTGGACTGGTTTAGGACTGGTTAGCACTACTTTTGGACTGGTTTGCTGGACTGGTTAGCTGGACTAGTTTAGGACTGGTTAGCTGGATTAGTTAGCTGGACTTGTTTTGGACAGGTTAGCTGGACTGGTTTAGGACTGGTTAGCTGGACTGGTTAGCTGGACTAGTTAGCTGGACTTGTTTTGTACAGGTTAGCGCTACTTTTGGACTGGTTAGCTGGACTGGTTTAGGACTGGTTAGCACTACTTTTGGACTGGTTTGCCGGACTAGTTTGGGACTGGTTAGCTGGACTAGTTAGCTGGACTTGTTTGTACAGGTTAGCGCTACTTTTGGACTGGTTAGCGCTACTTTTGGACTGGTTAGCTGGACTAGTTAGCTGGACTAGTTAGCTGGACTTGTTTTGTACAGGTTAGCGCTACTTTTGGACTGGTTAGCTGGACTGGTTTAGGACTGGTTAGCGCTACTTTGGACTGGTTAGCTGGACTGGTTAGCTGGACTGGTTTAGGACTGGTTAGCGCTACTTTTGGACTGGTTAGCTGGACTGGTTTAGGACTGGTTAGCGCTACTTTTGGACTGGTTAGCTGGACTGGTTTAGGACTGGTTAGCACTACTTTTGGACTGGTTAGCTGGACTGGTTTAGGACTGGTTTGCCGGACTAGTTTGGGACTGGTTAGCTGGACTAATTAGCTGGACTTGTTTTGGACTGGTTAGCTGGACTTGTTTTGGACTGGTTAGCTGGACTTGTTTTGGACTGGTTAGCTGGACTTGTTTTGGACTGGTTAGCTGGACTAGTTTAGGACTGGTTAGCTGGACTAGTTTAGGACTGGTTAGCTGGACTAGTTTAGGACTGGTTAGCTGGACTAGTTTAGGACTGGTTAGCTGGACTAGTTTAGGACTGGTTAGCTGGACTAGTTAGCTGGACTAGTTTAGGACTAGTTTAGGACTAGTTAGCTGGACTAGTTTAGGACTAGTTAGCTGGACTAGTTTAGGACTGGTTAGCTGGACTAGTTTAGGACTGGTTAGCGCTACTTTTGGACTGGTTAGCTGGACTAGTTAGCTGGACTTGTTTTGGACAGGTTAGTGCTACTTTTGGACTGGTTAGCTGGACTGGTTAACTGAACTGTGTTCTGATTGGTGGAGCAGCGTTACTAATAACCTGTGATGTGTTCAGGTGTGGCAGGCAGGGAAGCGTCAGGCCTCCAGAGCCTTCAACCTGTACGCCAACATCGACATCTTGAGGCCGTACTTTGACGTGGAGCCGGCGCAGGTCCGCAGCAGGTAGGACCCTCCACTTCCTGTTTGTGGTCAGCTGTTTCCTGTTCGGTCTGATGCTAACTGATGCTAACTGTCTCCCCTCAGGCTGTTGGAGTCCATGATACCTGTCCGCATGATCAACTTCCCTCAGGTACACACTCCTACTTCCTGAAACAGGTGTGACTGCTCACCTCAGATCCAGGTTCATCTAACAGGCTGATCCTGGGTCAGGTCCAGGTCCAGGGTCATTCAAGACAGGCTTTTCAAAATAAGAGCTGCTTTCTCAGACGTCTGTATGAACTGGTCAGCTCCAGCTCTGGTCCTCTGACAGTTTGTACTCCCTGTGTGTAGAAGATAGCAGGCGAGCTGTACGGCCCCTGATGCTGGTCTTCACTCTGGTGGCGATCCTGCTGCACGGCATGAAGACGTCAGGGACCGTCATTGTAAGCGCACGCACACAAACACTCACTCGCTGTGGTCCTCTGACGTAGCTGATGTGTGTTCGTGTGTGTTGCAGAGGGAGGGAACCCTGATGGGAACAGCCATAGGAACGTGTTTCGGTTACTGGCTCGGCGTTTCCTCCTTCATCTACTTCCTGGCGTACCTGGTCAACGCTCAGATCACCATGCTGCAGATGCTCTCCCTGCTGGTCAGTGACAGGACTGCACACACTCATTTAGGATCTGAATGAGTATTAATAAAGGCTCGTCATCACTTCCTGTCTCCTGTCCCCAGGGTTACGGTCTGTTCGGTCACTGCGTCGTCCTCCTCATCTCCTACAACATCCACTTCCACTTCCTGTTCTACGCCCTCTGGCTACTGGTCGGAGGACTGTCCACTCTGCGTATGGTGAGGACTGCGTTTCCCATCAGCCCCCTGTTCTCCCTCAGCTGTGAGCTAACCTGGTTTGTGTGTGTCGTCCCGTGTCAGGTGGCGGCTCTGCTGTCTCGTACGGTGGGTCAGACGCCTCGCCTCCTCCTCTGCGGGACGCTGGCAGTCCTCCACATGCTGTTCCTGCTCTACCTTCACTTCGCCTACCACAAGATCGTAGAAGGTCAGAAACGCCATTATGTTTAGAAACCGTCATGTGACTGCTGTCAGAGTGAGACGTCCTGTCGTTGTGTCAGAGTGAGACGTCCTCTCGTTGTTTCAGGGCTCCTGGACTCTCTGGAAGGACCCTACATGGCTCCCATCCAGCGGGTGGCCAGGGACGTGCCTGAACTGACGCTCAACGCCACAGTGAGGAGCCTGGGGGCCCTGCTGAGGACCCACTGAGGCCCCCGCCCGTCTCTTCCTGTCAGAAGCTCCATCAGTTTTCTCTCTGAACTCCTCTGTTGGTGTTTATGTTTTATTCTGTTGGTTTCCATGTTCTGCTGTATTTATAGTTTCTGTACAGAGTCTCTAATAAACTTTATGGTTTGACTTAATGAGCTGCTGGTTTTCTAATTAATATCTAAATGTTTAGTTGGAGCAGATCAGCTGATCCATCTGGCAAACAGACAAAACATTTTAAATGTGGAAACTGAAGCTGTCAGATGAAATGATGCGACGTGTAAAGTACATTTAGTTCAGGATGTTGATGTACTTCAGTATTTCCACGTGACACTGTTCACTACTTTGAACTGACTGCAGGTTCAGATGATGACCAACAGGATCAATGAATAAAATCACAGTAAACTAAGAGTATGTGAAGGAGCTCTACACAAGTACTTTTACTTTGTACTACTGTACTTATACTGAAGTATTTCTAATTAAACTAGTGTAGTATATTTCAGTTCAGAGTACAAGTACCTCAGATTTAGACGTGCAGAAGTTTAAATGTTATTTCCTACAGTAAGGCAGCCGAAGAAAGCTTTTATTTTGCCCTGTGCGCTGCCTGTCAGGTATCTATGAAGATTCTCAGTCATCCAGGTCATAGTTATCCAACGAAGGTTAAAATGAAGGGCAACTGGACTTGGTTGAAGCTACTGGAAGACGTTTCGTCCCTTATCCAAAGGACTTCTTCAGTTCTGACTGACTGGCAGGGAAACTCAGCTATTTAACCTCAGTGGGGTCGTTATCTCGGGTCATCGATACCGCTGGTTCGTTAGTGTTCCTTGTTGCTGTGACGACAGTCGTTACAGTCGTTGAGACTACCTGTGGCCAAGACTGAAACGACCATCGTTGGTATCTTCACCTGAGGCCAAGACTGAACGACCATCGTTGGTATCTTCACCTGAGGCCAATAGGTTACGTTTGTTGAGTTTCCTGGGAAGTGATGAAAGGACAGCATTGTAAGTGGGGGATAAGTGGTGGCGTAGACCCCCTCCCCTGTTCAATGACGGCTTCTCAACCCTGGTGTAGATGCTTCCTTGACACCTCTTTCAAACCATCCATCTTCTCTGTCTAAAATGTGCACCTGGTGGTCCTCAAACGAGTGTCCTCTGTCCTTCAGATGTAAGTAGACAGCAGAGTCTTGACCTGAGGAGTTGGCCCTTCTGTGTTGAGCCATGCGTTTGTGTAGTGGTCAGGTAGTTTTATCCCCCCCAACCGCGGTCCTGCTTGCACCAATCAGAGGCTGAGGAGTTTAGGGCGTAGACTATATAAAAATAAAGGTTTAGATGATAAAATCCAGCCAATCAGAGCGGAGAAAGAAGAGTCTATTTACAGCGGTTTACCTGCGAGACTGTGCTCAGGGTAAAAGAGCCCGGGTTTAGTGTTACGTAGCATACGGTGCAACGTCACCGCGCAGAGCGTCGTTCAATCCAGCGCGGAAATCTGCAGCAGGAAGACCGCCAGGGGAGCAGGCGGAGGATGCGGGTGTATTTCTGCGGGAGTATCCGCGGCGGCAGAGATGACGTGCACGTGTACCGGAGGATCGTTCAGACGCTGCAGAGCTACGGGACCGTGCTGACCGAGCACGTGAGCAGCACCGAGCTCACCGACAGAGGTCAGAAGTAATTTCACAAACTTGTCTTCAGAGTAAACCGGATCATCAGTCAGAACAGAAGTGGTCTCGGCTGCAGGTCTCTGGTCTGAGCTCAGACCAGAGACCTGCAGCCGAGTCTGGATCCATTAAAGTCTGGACACCAGAACCAAAACACAGGAATCCTAAAGTACAAGTATTTATACTGCAGTACTAAAAGATTTACCATTAAACTGTAAGACTTTAAGGAGTCCGCCCCCCCAGGACCTGGTCTCCCAGCACGTGTCCTTGGTAGTGGCGTTCAGAGTCCAGTATATGCTGGACTGGCCACAGCGAGTATTTCACTGTAGTATAAATACACGTAGTTTCCTGGCTTTATGTCACTGAGTTGCTGCGCTGTGATTGGACAGGAGAGGACGCCGCCGCAGCCGGAGACCGAGCCATCCACGACCGAGACCTGGACTGGCTGCGACAGTCTGACGGTGAGACCGGTCCCTTTGATGATTATTAGAGGGCGATTGGGCCCTCAGCGGTGTCTGCAGGTGTGTGTGACCTTTGACCTCTGTGCGTTCAGTGGTCGTGGCGGAGGTGACGCAGCCGTCTCTGGGCGTCGGCTACGAGCTCGGCCGAGCGGTCAGCATGAAGAAGAAGATCCTCTGTCTGTTCAGACCGGCGTCCGGACGCAGTGAGGACACGTCCTGCTTCCTTCCTTCCTTCCTTCCAGCTTCCTGCTCCCTTCTTCCATAATGCTCTGTTCTTTCCTTCCTTCCCCTCTCTTTTCTTCCTGCTTCCTTCCTTCCTTCCTTCTTCATCCTGCTTCCTTCCTTCCCTCCTTCCCTCCTTCCCTCATTCCAGCTTCCTGCTCCCTTCCTTCCTCTCCTAACCTGACAGCTTCACATCGGCTGCATTCCAGTTCCCTTGACTTACACAAATATAATATTTTACCCCACCGCCCGCAGATCTCTCCGCCATGATTCGAGGAGCTGATGACGGCGACCTCTTCGTGGTTAAAGATTACAGCGAGGACGAGGTGGAGAACGTTCTGCAGGAGTTCTTCAACGACCTGAAGAGAACCTGAAAAACACTGTTTGTTTTTGTTTTTTTACAAAATGAATAAAGTTGGAAAGCAGAAGAAAAAGTGTCGGTGCCGTTTGTTTCTACCTGAGCAGGTGAGCTCAGCTGCAGTTTGACACTTTTACTCACTTCCTGTTTTTAATCCAATATAATCAGCTTCAGAATCAGAACCAGTCTGCTTAAAATATCACAAAATCAACATCAGCGACTCAGTTTGATGGAAATCTGTAAGATATATAAATGTAGTACATGAAGAAATACTTTAAAAACGTCCTTCAAACTGTTACTTAAGTATTGGCAGCAAAATATACTGAGGACGGCGAGCTCTACGTGAAGAGAGAGATTTACACTGTGGTATTAGTACTTATACTGTAGTAGAAGAGAACTTCTTCCAGCGCCGTCAGTTCTTCCTCTTCAGAATGTTGAACAGCTGATTTAAAGAATCAAAATGAAACATTTGTTTATTAGAAATAATCTCGATAAACTTCTGCTGCTTATTAAAACTTTCTTTCGGTCCCCTTGCTCGATTTTAGCTTCCTGTCACCTTCCTCTCTCCTCAGTTTGCAGGTCGGCCTCCAAGTTCTTCTGTTCTCAGGTTCTGGTCCTGGTGTGGTTCCTCAGGCGTCCAGCAGGAGGCAGCGCAGCTCAGAGAGTGAAGCTCAGACACAAGGCTGTTTCAAAATGGCCCCAGAGTCCTGATTGACACCCGAACCCACCTCATACAGGTTCACATGGGTCTACAGAGAACCTCCGAGGTGCTGCCGGGAACGTTGCATGGGCTCTGTTCTAAAGAGGGAGAAACTTTATGGTCCACAAAGCCTGAAGAACCCAGAACCTTAAGGAACCCTGGGAATTTCTAACAAACCCCAATAAAACTTAGAGAACCCTGAATAAGTTTGGGGATGTCTGAGAACAACCAGGTTTCCCGATGAACCCTTCAGACAGCCTGAGGAGAACCCAGAGAACCCTTATAGGACTGCTGATGAACCTTAAAGAGGGTAGGGTTCTTGAATGTTCCTGACAGACCCCCTCGGCCGTCAGTGTGGATGATTGACAGGCGGTGTGACATCATGATGGTGGGCGGCGCCCTCTGACAGCAGCTGCTGAACACAGACGGGAAAAACAAACACAAAGATGAATTATTCATTAATTCTAATAATTCAGACCAGTCGATCAATATCAGCTGTTGCCAGGCAACAGGACACACGGGCGATTATCAGATCGTTCATTAGCGTTAATGAAACTGCGTGTCTCAGGCTGACGATGAAGGCGCTCATCAATATTAATGAAGTCATTTAATCAGCCACTGATCAGGTAACAACCTGCAGACCTGCCGCAGGAACAAACTGATCGCGTCGTATTTATTTAAGATCGTCTGCTTGTTCTGAACGTGTCCAACTCCAGAAACCCGACCTTAAATGTCGGAGTGCAGCATTCAGGAGGATCAAAAATGCGTTTTCATCAGTGTTTCAGTTACCTCTGCCATGTTCCTACAGGAGCCCAGAGAGTTCAAATCCAACACTGGCTCTACAGAGGGCCTTTCAGGGCCACCGTAGCTTCACCACGCGCTGGGAAGGAGAACCTCATCGCCAGATGCCACAAAATCCGTCACACTACTCCTTTAAACAAACACTGATGCTCCACTTTGCTAACGCTATAATGTCAGAAACACAGACTGTACAACAGAAATGGATGTAGCCGCCGTGATGTCACCCGTTGGTTTGTGCAGTACCGTTCTGAAGCCTCCAGTTTGGCCGTCGCCATCTTCTTGTTTTGGAACCAAACGTGACCATATTTGGATGAGAGGGTGGAGCTAGCTAGCTTGGTTAGCAAGGTGCATCTGTAATTCACGTTAGCTGTGATATTAGCTGGGATGCTAATTTTGGCTAGCGACAAACAGGCTTAAAACAAAACGTACCTACCTGAAAAATGGTAGCGACTTGTCAACCACAAGGTAGCCCCGCCCTAAAGCCTCCCCTGCTTCCTGGTCTCTGTTCCTCTAAATGGGACCATAATTTACTAAATGAACATCATGCTGTGTTGAAGAAGACTTGAAACTAGCGACTGAGACCAGAAACTCATCAGGAAAGTGTTTACTGAGGGAATAAATCAGCTGACAAGTAGAAACAGTTTCTCTCTGCAGCCGCTGGAGTCGCCCCCTGCTGGCTGCTGGAGAGGATGCAGGTTCCTGCTTGGTGAAGTGAGGCACCTCGTACCCGGGGCCTCTCTTGCTTAGGTGGGGGACAGGAGCGTACCCAGCATGCACTGGGAACAGGGACCTTCCTGTGACTCCCTCGGATAAATTGAAAGATGAAACACAAAGACTGAGCTACGTTTAAAATATTTTATTTGTTTTAAAATATACATCGGTTTACAAATTCAGAAAATAAAATCGTTAGTGGAGTTTTAACAGTCTTTTTTTTTAGTTTTCTTTTCATTCAATCAGAGCCGGTAAAAACCCGCTGAGACGATCAGAAGGAACCGTAGACACGAGGAGAGGAAACAGTTCAGGTGAACCCCGGAATAAGCACCACGGCTGGGGTCAGAGGTCAACAAACTGTGAGAAAGCAACAGCACCTGTGGGCGGAGGAGGCGGGGCTACAATCTGCTGAACGCTAAAAGTTCAGCACCGAACATCCAACTGTGAATAAAAACAATCGTTCCTCAAACCCTCCTCTGGTTGCACTCCGGTTCTCAGTTTGTTACAGAAGTTCCACATGTCACTTGTCCTCAGGTGTCTGTGAGGTGTCCTCAGGTGAGGACGCCGGCGGCCATGTTGGACGTCCTCAGCTCTGCAAACAGCCGTTTGTGTTTCGAGTCTCAGAAGAACATTTATCCTCCCATCTGATTGATTTTAGCTAACGTCAGCCAGCTAACCCCTGTTCAGTTACTAAAGAAATCTAACTAGCACACAAGCTAACATAGCCAGTAGGCTACGTTTAGCATTAGCAGGGTACATGCTATCTATTTCACCAATAGTTTGTCCAGGTGTGTAATTACGTGGTTGTTTCTCTGATTAAATTAGCAACACATTACCACCTGCCACTTTACTCACTTCTTTCTGGGCTCTTAATTCATTCACTAATGAATTCTAGTGCAATTAGCTGCTAGGTAATTAATATTAGTGAATTAGCAGCTGAGCTCTGGGGATGGAAATAAACCAATTTTAACATTATTTGACACGATATCAGAACGACTGATGCAAAGAGAAAACCAGGTAGTGGCAAACACATCGGCTAACGTAGCTTCTACCAGCTACCTGTTAGCTTTGAATATAAATTCAAATGTAGTGCTAATGCTGCGTTCATGTAGGATGGATGGTAGAGATCAAATCAAGATTAATTATGGAGCACTGTATGCATTTAATTTGGGTTAATAACCTTTTACTGACTTAAGCCAACGTGAATATATTTATTCACGTTAGCTTAAATATTCCATATTTAGAATATTTAGCTTGGCTTAAAGTGTAAATATGGAATATTTAGCGCTAAATGTTTCGTACTGACGAGTCAGATAGTCAATAAAAATGTGAATGTGTAATTAAGACTTGAATGTTGCTGAAGGCTGTTTACACGTCTGAAACTCCCACCGCACATGAACGCAGCTGAAGGTAAACTGATTTTAAGACGTGACAGTAAAGTGTGAACAGTAATAAATCTACATGATCAGACAGTTTTCAGTGCACGCAGACAGGTGTGATGCATGCTGGGACACAGAGCAGCGAGTACGACTTTAAACTGACCTTGGATCAGCAGAGAAACAGAATAACGTCGAGCCGACTGGACGCTTTTATACATCGTTATTTCACTTCCTGTCTTTTTAATTAATCTTTTATTCTGAAAAGGAGTTTGTAAATATCATTTCAGAAATAAAATGTTAGATTTTATTAGTCAGCTTTTTATAAAAGAGGTAATTACTTGTGAGTAATGAGTGGTTAATGAAATGTTTACTGTTTATTAGCACACTAAGTTTGGGCTCATTGATGAGATCAGTACTTTCTAATAAGCCAACAAGACGGCTGTTGTTGTAAATGTTGATAAGTCATAATTAATAATGAACACCTTGAACAGTAGCTTTTAAATAGCGACTAGTAAGGAGTTAAAATGTCTGCCAGAGGAGAGGAGGAACATATGGTGGAAGGGAAAGAGGAGGAATAATGATGAAGAAGAAAAGGTAAGTATGTAAAAGAGGAGAAGAGAACGGGCAGGAGCAAGAAAGATGAGTAGGGAGGAGGTGACCTTGGCTGAGACGAGGCGGCCGGTCGACGTCTCCGATTATATTCATGAAGAAGAATCATTAAAGTTGCACGAGTCCAGATGTAAAATCTATTTATACCCAGAGTGCATCACTCTACAACACACACTCTCTCATTTCCAACTTCCTGCTCTCTCCTCGCGTCTCCTGAACATCTGATGGCTCGTATGAAATATTAAACACTTACATTTCCACCCTGTGCGCACTCTGAAGTATTAGCGACCCATTTCTGACGGTAATAAAACCTTAATAATTTAACGGCCGCCGCTCGTTCTGCTAATAATTACAGCCGAGGACGAAGAAATCAGCATGATAAAAGGAGGAGAAAGAGGAGGAGAGGATGGTGCGTTTCTGTGTTCAAGTGTGTGTGGGATTTTCCAGTGTTCCTCATCCTGCAGCCGTCACACAGAAGAAAATAGTTTTTAAATATTTCAGCAGCTCAGAGACCAAGAAACGGCCTGAACATGTTTGTACATGTTTTATTTACCACCGGCCGGCTCCCACAGCAACTCCTGCGTGTTTTAGCCTGTAGCTAACAGACAATAACTACTGCACGTTTAACCTTTTAGCTAACAGGCTAACACACGCAGGGCTTCCTGTAGCTAACAGGCTAAAACACGCAGATGTTCCTGTAGCTAACAGACAATAACTACTGCACATTTAACCTTTTAAGGTAAATGATTAAAACATGCCGATGTTCCTGTAGCTAACAGACAATAACTCCTGCACGTTTAACCCTTTAGCTAACAGGCTAACACACGCAGGGCTTCCTGTAGCTAACAGGCTAAAACACACAGATGTTCCTGTAGCTAACAGACAATAACTACTGCACATTTAACCTTTTAAGGTAAATGATTAAAACATGCCGATGTTTCTGTAGTTAACAGGCTAAATCACGCCGAGGTTCCCGTCGGTAACAGACAATAACTCCTGTACGTTTCAACCATTTAACAGGCTAATACACGCAGACATGCTGCTACGGTCCTTTAGGGTTAATTACATAAGAAACCATGCTAGCTGTTAGCAGACAGCTGATGTTACGGTAGCTACAAACAGCTAGCGTATCCTATGTTAACTTTAGTGTATGTAGCTAGCTGATATTAGCTGTGAATGGTTACAAACGCCTGCTAAAGCGAACTAATGTTAGCTGTTAGCAAAGCATTATCCAAAGCAAAAAAGTTTGTTGTAGGTAACTAGTTTTATGCCAGAACATATTGAGCCTAGCTTAGCACAAAGACTGTAAGCAGGTAGACCCTGCTAGCCTAGTTTCATTTGCTCGGATCCACACGACATCCAGCTCGACGGCGGACTAACGCAGGGATTAAACCTGTGACCAGCCCGTTCTGCCAACACGTCTGTGTCCCATCATGCACTTTGATCAATACTCGACCAGCAGTGACCATAGCACACCACATGGTCATGAAGCTAGTCTGTGATTGGTGCTCGTGTGCGCCGTCTTGATCTATAACAAGATCATTCGTGATAAAAAAAAAACAGGACTAAAGAAATCATCAATACCACGGCCGCTCTCGGCTTTTAAAGGCTGATCAATAATTGTATCTTCAGCGCACTGAAGCTTTAACACAGAGTTCGAACACTTCAGTTCAGTGCTGATCAATACTCCATCACTTCCTGTGACAACATGGACGCCGCTGAGGAAACAAACTGTCGGCGTCTCACAAAAAAGAAAAAAAAAAAAAAACTATTTAGTGTTCAGGTTTTAAATTCATTAAGTCAAACTCTGTTAAGACTCCTGCAGTCAATCAATCAGTGATCATTGGTCCTCGGTGAGAGTCACAATCAGAGAGCGGTGAGGAAGGCAACATTCAATCAGCGACACCGACCTCAGAACAACAAACTGAAAGGTAACGTACGGAAGCGCGGAGGCGCCAGAAACATAAAACAGATCAATAATTATAATTAATAATTATTAGGCTTGAATTAGCAGTAACTTCACACCTGATACGACCAAAGCTCACGTACACCTTTTTACCATCTGGTTAGAATTCAATGGTCATCTATATTTCCTGTTTGCATTTACACTTTTTGATGTGTGATCAACACTTAAGCATCCTTTTGACTTGATTTCTAGCGCTGTTAAACAGTCGTTAGCCTCTAGCAATTAATCCTTACTCAGCTTTTTCTTATTATTGATCCTCAGTAAGTGAAAGATTTATTCTTTCATCTTATTGATGACTTCTGTTTCTGGCACTAACAGGCTTCCGTAGAACGTGATCTGAACAAAAAAACAAACAAACAACTGATCAAAAAAAAACAACAACAACAACTCAAATCCAAACAGACACAAATCTCTTAATAATAATGGATCAATACTTCAGATTTCATAACGAAGAAAAACAAAAAGGTGATAACGACAAAATAACAACTTGATGGTTACATTCCAGGTGGGAGAAGCTCCGCCCCCCAGTCAGGTGAGATGGTCCGTGACGTCCCGACAGACCAATCTGAACACGCCACGACAGGAAATCAATGATTAATATAAGACGAGAAAATAAAAGTCTGACCTTCAAGTAGGCCCGGCGTCATACTCGCAACCTTCCAGAGAGAGAGAGAGAGAGAGAGAGAGAGAGAGAGAGAGAGAGAGAGAGAGAGAGAGAGAGAGAGAGAGAGAGAGAGAGAGAGAGAGAGAGAGAGAGAGAGAGAGAGAGAGAGAGAGAGAGAGAGGAAGTGTGATAGGCACTGAGAGTCTGAGTGTGTGTTCTCTTCAAAATAAAAGCTCCCGGTCAGGAAACAAGGCAAAGACGTCCGTAAAGTTTCTAGTTTTGTACTCTGACCACACACACACACACACACACACACACACACACACACACACACACACAATCATTATTATATTTTGACTGATTATTCAGAACTTAATTTTCCAATAATCAACATATCGTCGTTTAATCAGCCGTCCACGTGCTGGACGCTACATGACCACCAACCAAACTCTGTTATTTTTTGAGTGTTTTAAAAAACTTTAATCTTCATTCAACTGTTTCATCAACCTTTAATCTTACTGAGTTTCCTGCCTCGTTCTGCTTTCAGAAGAAGAACGGCGACCTCTACGTGTTTGATTAAATTTGAACAAAATTAAGAGAATTGTTTTCTGATTCTAGTTAATCTTTAAAAATACTGTTTTAATTTTTTAACACTTTAAATCACTGATCGATATCACAACTGATCGGTCTGACACACACACACACACACACACACACACACGGGTCGGGCGGCGAGCTCGGCAGCATACGGTAGAGTATGGCTATATCCTGGATGGCCGTGACCTCTGACCTCTGTGACAGCCGGGTCAGCTGAGGGAGCACAGTGTGGGGCGAGCGAGGCGTGCTCAGGCTGCGGAGAGCGAGCGTCAGTCCAGCAGCGTGCCTTGCTCCTGGGCTCGGGTCAGGCTGTCTTTGCGGTGCAGGTGGTGCACGCCCATCCTCTTCGGGCTCTTCTGAGGCCGCTGCGGGGCGGCGGCGGCAGCGGCGAGGGCGGGGTCGAAGTCCAGGAGGCGGGGCGAGATGACGGGCAGGTCGTGGGGGAGGACGTCTCTCTCCTCGGCCGAGCTCTCCTCCTCCTCCTCCTCCTCCCCCCCCAGCTCCTTCCTGCGGCTGTCGGCTGGGCTGGTTGCCAAGGTGACCGCCGTGTCCCCGCTGCCGCCATCATCCTCCAGGTTCATCAGCAGCCTCTCGCCCTCCTCCACGGAGCCGCCGTCGCCGCAACGGCCCCTCTTGCCGGGCCGCAGCTCGGTGTCTGTGTCGGTGTCGAGGCTGGACCCGCGGCTCGGCGTCCAGCTCCGTGCCGACGAACCCTCCTCGCCATCCGAATACGCCGCTCTGTGGCGGTCGGTGGAGGATGAAGCCCCGCCCCCCGGCGGCGGCCTCCTCCTCTGCAGCTCTTGAGCCGTCTGGCTGCTGAATGACGTGCGGTGAACCACGGAGCCTTCAGTGGACGGCGCCATCTTCTCCACAAACATCCGCTGCCAGCTGGCCAGCAGGTCCTCCTCCGAGCTCCCGGAGCTCGCCAGCACGCTGGGCGCCTGCGGGAGGGGGCGGGGCATCGTTAGAGGCTACATGAGTCATGATCAGTAAACTGAATATACCTGAACCTGCGGCGGTCTTACCTGTGGCGGGCTGCTGAACGGGCTGGACTGACTGGACAGCGGCTCGCTGGCGGCGTCCCGCTGGGATGGTGGCGTGTGATGGTGGACGCCCCCGCCGGAGGAGGATGAGGGGGCGGGGCTGCCAGGGGCCATCCGCTCGTCATCGCTCTGGACGAGGCTCAGAGAGATGGCCTGCCGCGTGGCGTAGGTGCAGTTGGGCAGCGGGGAGTTTTTTGGGATCTTCACTTTGTCGTCTGACGAGAACTCGATGACTTTGCGGCCGGGGTAGAGCGGGTGGGGGGGCGGCGGCGGCGGGTACGGGTTCAGCTTCTCAAAGGACGGAGCGCCGCCCGCCTCCTCGCTCCCCGACTGCCCGTCCAGACTGCTCTGACTGCGGCAGGAACCGTTCTGCTGCGCCGCCTCCTGACCGCCGCCGTTCTCCCGGCCGCGGCCGCGGCCCTCGGCCCCCGCGGGGCCCGTCATGTCCACGTGCACGAAGACGTCCTCTGCGACGGGGCGGCTGCAGCTGCTGCTGGACTGGGCGGAGTTGAGGACCAGGGGCTCGGGTTTCTCCAGGACGCGGGCGATGACGGAGGTCGGCACGACGTCGGCGGGAGTCAAACTGAGCGTGTCCGGGTCCTGGGAGCCGGGGGCGGGGCCTCGCTCCGGCAGGCTGCTCTTCATGTGTTTGTTCAGCATGTCCTGAAGCTCGTACGGCAGCTGCAACACACACAGAGTGTTAGAGTGTTTCCAGGAAGTGGGTCGGATCAGAGGTGACGGGTTGAAACAGCTGAGTCTCTATAAACTCTAATGGAACTAATGGAACCATCGATGGCCTCAGCAGAACCAGAACACACACACACACACACACACACTCACTCACTCCGCTGGAGGTAAATTCAGACGTGCATCTACGAGCATCAGCGTTTTTATGGATCCCGTTTTCGATGTTCGGCTGCTTCTTCTACACTGAATATTTTCCGTGTCGGCCGTTTGCCTCCTTGGTGCCTCCCTGGTTAAACGCCGTCAGTTCAACATGCAAGAAAATATATCTACATGTTGCGGCGGCATAGACCCCGTCCTTCTGCCTCAACAGGTCAAAGGGTCGTTCTCGCCATCTCCTCCGACGCCTTCTCTCCTTTCTGCGGTAACAGTAACTGCTGCTTCGTTTGTAGCAGCCTACACCAACGAAGAAGAAACAACACCGTGGGACTTGGAAACCTCACCGCCAACTAGCGTTTTGGCGACGCTGACACCAATGCACAATTATAAACGCTCACCACGGCACGCCGCCGTCTACAGCAGAAGTATGAATTGGCCTTTAGGTTAGCAAACTGTGGCTACAGCGGTGAAGCTAACATGCTCGCAGCTCTCCTGCTACGACGGCTAACATTGACACCGCAGCAGCACGTGAGCTGCACACAGTGACGCCGTTGGACTGCATTATATTCAGAGCGCTGATGTAGTTCAGCACAACGCCATCAACACACGCTCGGTAAAGACGGGTGACGTAAACGTTGACTCGCATTACGTGCGTCGAAGCGTCGCCGCATCTGGTGTTAGCGCGATTCCCCCGGACAAGCTGCAGCTGTTCGACCACGAACGCAGGAAGCAGCACGAACACGTGAAGCGAAAGTATCCCGGAGCTCTGACGGCAGCACCGCCACGTCCCGTTTACTTTCTCCCCACGAGCACGCCACGTTATCAGGACACGTCGGCCGGTAAACTGTATTTTCTAATACAGTCATTTCTGCCCCGCTGCTGTCATGGTAACGTAACTCCGTGCGTCATCTAACGTTCGGCCGTTTCATATTTCCGGTTTACTTAACGGCTGAAACTAACGGACGATCTGTGGCTGAGTCGTTTCTTTGCTCCACACTGATGGCGAAACATCAGATCACACAGCGTCACTCAATCCTGAAATAAATCCATCTCAGGAACATTTAAAGTTTTAGCTATCGTCATTATTCTAAAGTGCTTCATCAGGATGAGTGAATAAAATATTGATTAGACACGTTTCTGATATTTATTTTGAATAAACGTCGGACAGGCGGCTTGTGTGCCGCCCGCACAGTTTACAACAGAACAAACGTTAGAACAAACTTGAGGTACTTACGTCAGCAAACTTGTGGTTCCTGAAATGCGACTTGTTGCACTTGAGCAGCTGAACGGCCAAGTTACAGTCCTGCCTGTAGCGCTCCTGCAGACACACAGAGAGACACAGTCAGCCAATCAGAGCGTGAGCTGTATTTATTCACGTTCCACACAGGATGAGAGAGCTGAAGCGAAACCGATCACATACCATCATCCATCCATCTGTTCCCGAGTCCTCGAATGACCGCGTGATCGTTACGGATCCACGAGTTTGTGTTTCTGTGTCAGAGCATTTGATTCTTTGACCGCTGTCGGGATGAATCCCACGTCGTCACATATGGAGGCATGGTCAAGACCCGTTGGCGTCATAGTTCAAACGCCCTGAGGGGTCGTTTTTCAACGCTAAAGGTAGGTGTAAGATATCCAACAGTAAAGACTGAGGGGGGGCGGTGGGACAGAAACCGGACTTTCAATGTCAATGTGCAGTAATCTGAATGGATGTTTAGAACGAACGGGTCAAACTCTGATTATGGCGGCAACTAACAATTATTTTGACTAGCGGCTAATCTAATCATTAAGAGCCCAAAGTGGCGTCTTCAAACTGCCGTTTTTGTCCAACCAACAGCCCATTTCCTTTCTAAGTCGCTCTCCAGAAGAGGAGAGTCGCTGCCCGACAGACACGTGTTAGAAACTCAATCTGAGGGACAAACAGCTGCTTTTCATAAAGACGTCAAAGTAAATGGACATCAATCCAAAACGTGATCTAACAGAACGTGATCAGCTGTGGGCGCCCTGAGCCTAAACTGATCAATACAGGGCAGCCGGGGACGCACAGCACGCAGCCGCCAGGTCTCTGCAGCCTGTCCACATTCAAGCTGCAGAGGAAAAGTCAACTACGACTCCCAGGATGCACTTCATCTCTCACAGATAAACCGGTTTACAGAAAGGGGGCGGGGACTCACGTTGAGCTCCTCCAGACGGTCCACGGTGTTCTTGGCGTCCAGCAGTTTGTTGGTGAGCTCCACGATCTCCTGGTCCAT
>NW_024041150.1:7324207-7329084 GCF_014851395.1 Micropterus salmoides
CTGTCCAGCACGTTTCCGTGAGCGTGCACAGCGCGGCGCTGAGGTTGTGACCTCACTGCAGTGGTGGTTTGTGGGAAAAACAGACACGAGACTCTGCAGGAATCACGAAACGCCTGCTGCACACCAGAGGATGCTAAAAAAAAAACTCACCGGCTGCTGCAGGTTTGTGATCTGTTCCGGCTCGGGAACGCCCCCGCAGAGGTCGCCAGCTTTAGAAAACAGACGCTTCTAACAGCGGAACCTCCCTGAGAGTCATCACGCTTTAACTGTTCTGTTTCAAAAAACTGATGCAGCTACGACCTGCGGGGTCACGTGACCGACGGAGGCTAGACTTTCAGCAGCCTTGTGCGCTTGAACTGTAGAAGAACGCAAACCGAGAAGAAGCTCGTTAAACGAACGGAACGTTAATAACACGCAGTAAATCTGTTAAATCAGTCTTTCACCTCCGATTCTGACTTAAAGACTGCTGGTCACCTGACCAGACTTTTAAAACCAGCTGAGGATTTCTGTGAAGGTTCTCATTCATCCAGATCAGAGTTCCCCAAGGAAGGTTTAAATCACGGGCAGCTGGACTTGGTTAACCCTTTAAGACCTGCGGCGTCCTCTACAAAACTCTCCAAACCCTGCGGGTTTCTGAAGCAGACAGACACATGAAATAAAAACCATTTGGCTTTTATTGGAAATGACTGCATTTGCCCTTGTGTTCATTCACATTTAAAAAAAAAAGTGTTGAAAAAGCTCCTTGCCAGCAGTCCACAGTGACACAGTTTCATTTCTTTCACCAACAGGTGTTCACGTACTGCCGGAGGGAGTTTCTCTCCTGCTTTGTTTCACATTTGAATTTGTGTCGGTCAACCGAAACCCTCCCCCTCAAACACGTCGCTCACCCACGGACTCTCGGCTAGCGGCTCAGCAGTCACATAATCTTCTAATTTGTTGTTGTTTTCGTGCTCGCAGCCTTCTCTCCGCTTTGGAAACCTTTGGTCCACGCAGAGGCTAAAAACATGTTTCAAATACAAATCCCATAATGCCCCGCCCCCCCCCGCGGTATTTCAGCGGTTCAGTGATGACATCTGATAAAACATGCACCGTGTCGCATGCGGTCTCAAAGGGTTAAACACACTGAAAGGCGCCTCTCACGTGACGACCTTCGACCTCGTCATCGTTCCAGGTAAAACCAGAGTCGGATCCAGATCCCAGTACTTACCTGCGGAACTTGTCCCTCATCTTGTCGAGGTCGTCTCGGGTCCGGCTGAGCTCCGCCTCCATGTAGTGACGGCTGCCGTCAAACTCCGCCTCCATGGCCTCCATCTTGTGGGTGGAGAGAGAGAGGCGGCGCTGCAGGTCCTCATTCTGCTGCTGGAGGATTCTGGGTAACATGAAGAGGGGTCAGAGGATCTGTTATCTAATATCTACTAATCGTTTGTCCAGTACAGTAAAGTTTTAAAGTACTTTACTAGAGTATTTCCATTTTATTCTACTTTGTACTTCTACTCGTTCTCAGAGGCAAATATCTTTACTTCACTATCTGATAAACGACCGCGTGTTACTGCAGACGAAGCTGCCAGCAGAATACGAAGTGATTTCAATGAGCTTCACCACCTGCAGCTTTAAATACACTAAAACTTACATTAATACCTCTGAACCACCCGGTTTCTATTTGGGACAAGACTTTAAATTCTTTTGCACAAAACTCAGCAAAGACGGGAAACAGGCCGCTGCCAGACCGCTTATTTAAACCAGCGGGAATATAACTTAAAAATTAGGTTTCTTTCATCTCGGTTGTCGACTGTCAACTGAACGATTGAACGGCGGAGAAGCTAACGACGTGCTGCAGGTCCACACTGACAAAAGTTCAAACATTTATATTGGTCAGCTGAGCTCACGCGGGTGACCTGCTGGGCTTTAACAGGTTTTATACATCCAGAGAACTTCTACAAAAACAGGCTGTGAGACCTGTGTTTATTTGTCTAAACGTTTGGCTGCACCACGTAAGTAACGGGACAGGCGTCAAAGCCGCTCCCACGCCATAGTACCAGCTCCACTCGACTGTTTCCCACCGTTTAGCTGCTCAGGTTGTTTTAGTTTAGGGTTCATTCGGTGTCGACCGTTCAGGAGGTTTCTACCGGAAGCTGGATCACCACCGAGGTCGTCTCCTCTCCAGAACAAAGGCCACGTCCACACTACTCCGTTTTAGTTTAGAAACGGAGAATTAAAAAGAACACGATCTCCGTCCACAGCAGCGTTTTAGCTGCGAGTTGATCTACATTAAAACGACTGAAAGCGCACAGCTAGCGGCCGTTCACGTACTCTGGGCGTGCGCCTGCCGGGGTAAACAGGAAGCAGATGGTCTGTTCCGTAGTTACAGAAGACTTTGCAGAACTTTATTCTTTCTTTCGACGAAGAACCGCACCAGATTTTAATTGCATGGACCAATAAGGGGCTGGGACTGATACTGAATGTAACACGGGAGTTTAAAGCGGCGGAAAAACAAACTGAGTAAGTATTATTTGTACGGTACAGAATTTTAATAAAAATACCAAACTAAAACTCTGTCAGCAGCATCGTGTTTCTACTTTGCATGACTGATAAGAGCCAGTCAGAGAGCCGAGCGTCATCGCTTCTAAAGTCCTCCGTTTTTGTCGGTCTTCACAAAAACGCCCTCCGGGTTTTGAAACACAAAGCGGGTCTGCGGCGTTTCCAATCTTCTCCATTTTAGGTCTTCGTTTTCGCCGTTTTAGTCTGGACGGGAGGAGCCAACATAGCAGAAGGTCTCCGTTTAGAACCAAAGCGCAGCAGTGTGGGCGGGGCCTGACAGACCCGCTCATTAAAACGTTAAAGACACAGAATAAAGCAGTTTCATCCTGAAACGTCGGCGTCTCTTCGGAGGACACTGGGCGTCAGCGAGCCGACGGCTGGAAATGTTTTAATGTGCGTCAGTCTTACGAAGAACCGGGACTTTTAATGAGCCGTTTCTTTTCCGTTCCTCTCTCTCGTTGGCTTTATCCCGTTTGTTGTTGAATGTTTAATGAACTTTGTCTCTTCATTAAACTCCCACAAGATTACATCACAGCATCGTTATGATGAGCAGCTACGTCGGGTGGGTTCTTTATAAGAAGTGAGTTGAGCTGCGGTGGAAAAGGGGAATAATAACTTTAAAAGCTTTCACGTCTTTGTTTGTGTTGAAACCTTCATTGGAAGAAGTTCTGAGATGTTTTACTTCAGTAATAAGACCGTGTATAAATACTGTTTTCAGCCTGAAACCTGGACAAACCGGGTGAAAGAGGTGGAGAGTGTGACTGTGGAAACGCTTATTAATAATTAATAACAGTTCACTGGAGGCTGCAGCTGGCAGCAGCCTGCGTTTATTTGTTGCTGCCGCGTCTGTTATTTGTCTTTTGAACCGGCGGGATCAGAAGAAGACGAGCTGACGGGAATAGAAGAGAGCCTCACCTGATCCTGTCAGAGTCTGATAACGCCTCCTGAAACAGAACAAACAGAGTCAGAACAGAAAACAACACGACCAGAGGAAACATTCTGCTGCCGTGACGTGAAGACGGCCGGTTACAATACGGAAAGGATCTTTGTTTGTGAGGGCGGCAGGAACAACATCACTAAAACGGTTTTATTCCATCAATAGTAGAAACAGGAGTGAACAGGAGGAACACTGAGCAGGCGAAGGGGATAAACAGGGAACAGGGCAGGTGAGACGTCCTCATAAAACACAGTTCCAGGAACATTTAGATAAAAATCATCCCCATGCACCCCGGAACTTAAACTTTGACTAGGGTCGGGTATCGAGCAGATTTCCTGCGGACTCAGATGAGACAAGTCCACCGAAGAGACGCCCCTCTAGGACAGAGACTCCTTTCACTTTAGAGACATGAAGGGGGGAGGAGGAGGAGGAGGAGGGAGATCTGTGCTGAAGGAACCAGAACCGAGAGTCCATAAGAACTGGGTTCAATAAGTAGAGTCAGAAACGATTCCCAACCCTGACTCCTCACGTTTCCAGCTTCTGATGGTCTGAGCTGATAAAATTGTTGTATCATCATCATCAGAGTCTCCTCCAATGAGCTCACAGCAACGAGCTTAACGAGCAGCAGCCAGCTGGAGGTTTTGGATGGTTGGTCGGACAAAACATCTGGAGACGTCACTAAAGTTCTCCAACGTTTTATCGAACAATTAACCCTTTCGTGCATGAATTACTAAATAGCAAAGAAGGGCTGGACAATAAAATGATAATAATTATCGCAATATATTTTTTCCAATATCAAAATAACAAATGTTTAATAAATGTTTGATTTTATTCACTTGAATCAGATACAAAGATGTTTATTTTGTTGAGGAAAAAGAAGTGAAAAAAGCTTTTAGTTAATTTTACTCGTGCATATATTTGTTGACAAAGATTTTAATCAGAATTGTTTTGAATGTTCTGCCTCAGATCTGTGAAGTGATCCGCTGTCTGGCCTCAAGTGTTTTGACTATAAAGAAGAGTTTAAATTAACCATCAGCTTTCACTCAGAAGCAGAAATCAGCCTTTAAACTCAAAAGAAATTTGATATTTATCGTGATGATCATCGATATCGAAAGATATGAAACTTTTAATCGTGATAACATATCGTCCAGCTCTATCACAATTTATTATTAATGTTTGTTTTTACTTTTAAACAAATGATAAAATGTGCCTTTAAACTTCCCCCAGAAATATTTTGAAATGCATCAACGGCCTGAAAAATGATTCAATGGATTTCAATAAGTCCAAAAAACTATGTTATCAAAACATTTAATAAAAGCAAGTGGTATAAATGCAAAGTTATTCACGTGCAAATTAGATCATAATTTTAAATAAACCCTTGTTGAACAAGATGTAAAATAAA
>NW_024041150.1:7329584-7393139 GCF_014851395.1 Micropterus salmoides
GGCTCTACATTAACAGCAGCTCACAGAACCAAAGCTACGGTTACAATGACACCACCTTCTACTACCAGAATGACAATGAGCACTATGAGTATCTCAAAAATCTTCATCTCATCCAATACGTAGTGACATGCATAATCGTTGCACTTGGCCTTCCTCTGACCCTGGTGGCCATCTATGCTCTTTATTCTATGGTATGTACATTCTGACTGAGAGTTATTTATTTCCTGTTTGTGTGGTGTGTCTGTCCTACAGTCTGTCTGTCTGTAAAGGATCTGGATCTGGTTTGGGGGCTAGGTGTCAGGGGGCTGGGACAAAGGCTTGGAATGATCTATAACCTGACAGGAATAATTGACTCCAGAATTCAAATGTCCATGAAGCTGATTGGACCCTAAACACATACAGTTTCCATGTGTGGCTCCATTCCAGCCTTCTCTTAAACTGTTGAGCTTAATGACTCTATCAAGTTCTTTGCCTCCAGTTCTTATTTGTGCGATCCTCCCTGAAATGCTGATTCAAGGAGGAGAGAGGCTCACTTTGCAAACACAAACATGAGCCTCAAACTGCGACTCCAGTCTGGTGCGTCTGTAGTATTTTACAAGTTGGGAGGGTTGGCTCATCTGGACTAACACACTAAAGTAAATGAAGAACATCTCAAACACACACACACAGACAACAGACCTCTGCCCGAGGATCTCAAGGTACGTGCTGGTGCGTATGGGACTAAAAGTTCACAAATATAACAAGGCGAGAGGCCATGAAGAGCTTTAAAAGTGATCAATAGAATTTTAAAGTCAATTCTAAAACATACTGGGAGCCAGTGTAATGAAGCTAAAATAGGAATAATGTGGTCATATTTCTTTGTTCTGGTTAAAAGCCTGGCAGCTGAGTTCTGGACAGTCTGGATGTGAAGCTTAGCTGCTGATCTGAGTTTCCCTGCTGGTTCATTACCAATAATATTCATCAGCGGTCTCAGGAAGGTAACGGCACATTTCTGTCCATGTAACAAAGCAATAAAAGAGGCTGGAGGAGAAAAGTGTAGCTGGCTGATATGAGCTTTGATGCTGGAAGCTGCCGTTTTATTGCCAATTAGTGATCAGCTGATTGTCTCACTAACGTAACCGAAAAGCTAAAACTGAGCGCTGGAGAGAGAGTAACTCTACATGAAACTAAGCCAACAACATATTTTACACCACAAGCCAAAGCCAGCTCTGGTGAATAAACCAATCCAACCAACCTTACGTGATTTTTCTACCAGGGCAGAAAAAGTTTAGCTGGCTGATGCTTCCATGCTCTAAGCTAACAGCTAAGCTAGCTTACAATTTTATTGCCAATTAACGTTACTGATCAGCTGATTGTCTCACTAACTTAACCGGCAAAGCCAAACCACAGGCTGGAGAATAAATAGCTGACATGAAGTTAATGCAACTAAATATTGACTTAGGAAACACTTCGCGGCTCTCGGTGAGCTTCAAGCTAAAGCTATCAAACAACAGCTTTCATTTGCGTCGCTAAAGTCTGACAAACTTAAGTTAATTACTGTTGGACCGTGACTTTAAATTACCCTTTTTAAACTATGTGTAGTCCTTGGTCCAGGGTGTTCTTTCATGAAGCAATAGGAGAAGATGTTTTTGGTCCAAGTTAATCAGTTTTATTACAAGTAAATGAATAAAGCTTACAGAGCTCTGTGTCGATCTTCCTTTCCCTGACAAACAACAAGCTGTATCAGTTCATGAAGTCTGACTGGCTATCTCTCCCTGACCCAGTGTTTTAGTATACATCGTCATGTCATAAAACAATAAAACAAAAGTGTAGGTCAGTCCATGATTGGCCCAAGTCCTCTGACCCCAATGTTTTTCCTCTGACTCCACAAATCGCCATGCTGTTGCTGGGCAGATTACGAGCGTAGATCCTGAAATGAGATATCTTGGAGAAGAGATGTTTGTACCACATTCCAAACTACCCCTCAAAATGGGTGGCTTTGAAAACATCTGTCCCACATTATTGCCTTCCATCTGGGAAAATCCACATCCGTGATTTCTGCTGTCAGCTGTCTG
This sequence comes from Micropterus salmoides, assembly GCF_014851395.1. Lineage (NCBI taxonomy): Eukaryota > Metazoa > Chordata > Actinopteri > Centrarchiformes > Centrarchidae > Micropterus > Micropterus salmoides. Next base: position 7,331,639 of record NW_024041150.1, read on the forward strand.
TCCACAGGCTGTCGGCTCTCGTGCTAAGTAACGTGTGATCGTTCATTTGTCCAAATATCACTTCTCTTCTTACTTCTTCAAACCAGAAGACTACTCAGAGACTGTTTATTACTATTATTAGTTCCTCTTCTTCTTCTTCTTCATACGCATTAATGAAGAGCATCTAGGTGTCGATACTGCTGGAATTATACAAGAAGAATGCCATGATGACGAAACGCGCTCTGTAGCGCTGTTTGTTCTTGTCGCCTACGGTAGAAACATGACAACAAAATACGGCGACCTCCACAGCAGGGAGTGCCCGCGGTTATGTAGATATAAATGTCTCATTCTAAGGTAATAAAAACATAATGGTTCATTATATAAGGTCTTTATACATCACTGAAAACATAGTTATGGATCTTATGTTGCATTTCTGTCAATAGATCCTCAGAAATATTACACACTGAACCTTTAAGACCACTTTTTGATGGTCTTGGTTTTGTCTCGGACTCAACAGTATTTGTAGTCGGTCTCGAACATGGAGGACTCTGGATTTCAAGACCAGTCAAGACCATAACTTTGGGAATATCAATAAATTGTTTCTGCATCGTCTCATTTATTTGTTAACATCCTAACATTGATTGGATGTGAAACGTGTTGCTTCAAATGCAAGCAATAACCCTAATTAAAAATGTGTTGTTACTGTTAATGACTGCCCCCCCCCACGATGCTAAACATGGAAAAGAACTGATGAATAAAGATGCTGACGTTGATTTCAGCTCTCAGTGTTTGTGGGTGTTTTAATGGGAATGTGGATCTTTCAGATCAACTTGAGAAGTACCATTTTATTGTGTGTCATGTAATGTGTGGAACTGGTCTTGGTCTTGACTCGGTCTCAGCCCCTAAAAGTGTTGGTCTTGTCTTGGTCTCGATAAACTCTGTTCTTTGTCTTGACTTGGTCTTGGTTTGGGCGGTCTTGACTACAACACTAATGTCCCATGAGGAAAAAGTGTGCATATGCGCGTGTTTGAAATGAAACTGTGCACTTAAGCAAGAGTCTTTAAAAAGAAGAGGAAATTTACCGAATGAACATCATGCTGGAGGACTTGAAACTGATGACTGAGATCAAAAACTCATTAGGAAAGTGTTTACCAGGGGCGTTGCTAGACATAAAGCTCTACTGGGACACAGCCCCCCCCCCCCCCCCCCCCCCATCCCTCCAATTAATATTTGTTTTATTTTTGATTGAAGTGTATGAAATATGTCAGTATGCGCCTCACCAGCTGCCCTTGCTTAGCCCATTAACACTGGCGCTGTTGTGGCAGAAAGGGCTTTGACTGCAGCAAAAGCACACACACGTCATAACCTGAGAAACTTTTTGCTACGGGGCTCTCCAATCTGACTAGGAAACTTGCCACTGCTCCACAGTCACACCTGACACTGCACCTCGCTGCACCTTCCCTCCTTTAAAACAGTCTGTCTTTTGTTGAATCATCCAGTGCTGGTTTGAACAGACTGCGCACTAACTCAGACCTCATAAAGCGTTTTAAGAGTGTGGAGCAGCAACTGTTCCATCAGGGTCTGAGCAGCTTGCACCTGATGTTAGCTGTACATCTCTGGCTGTGTTCGTACATTGACTCGTTTTCCGGCAACATTTCATACCATTAACAACGAGCTGTTTCACATTAACCAGTAGTTTGTGTTGGACGTTGCTTAAATATTATTGCTAAATTGACCGGATGTTGCAGATGTTGCCACTTGTTGCTAACTTGACAGCAAAGCCCTGTGCGTCCAAAAACGATGCCAAGGAGTCCTGACAATTTTACTGGGGCACAGCACATGGATGCAGGGGTATGTGCCCCAGTAAAAAGGGTCTAGCGATGCCTATAGTATTTACTGAGGTAATAACTCAGGTGGGAAATTGATTTATTTCTAATGGAACCTGGCTTCTTTCTGCAGCGGCGTCGACCCTTGCTGGCTGTTGGAAAGAATGCAGGCTTGATCTGTGAAGTGTCTTCCTAACCTTGAAACTGAATTTTGTGGATTGAAATTGAAATGAGAGAAGTGAAATTTATTTAATAAACAACTGAAAGTGAAAGTTTAAGAGGAGATAATTTGATTTGTTGAGTTCATTGGAATTTGGGTTTAAACAAAAATAAATAATTATGTTATTCAAATTCAGTTTTTTATTTGGAATTATTCAAGTTGAGCTGGCATCAGTATCGATATTAAATGATATAATAATGATTATAGCTATTATTTAAGTAAGTTATTGTTGGTGCAGCACTCTTAAACAAGAAAAAGTTGATAGCCAATTAGCAAATTCAGTCTCATGAAATATATTTAACTATCAATTTGGACTTCTGGTTAATAATTAAAATAACTATAACAATATAGTTCTACTTGCAAGGTTTGCAAAATACCACAATAGGCTATACTGTAGGCTAAAAAGACCTGAATTATTCCTGCACTACATGTCCTGTTTTTACGTTATTATTCATAACAGGCTGTATTCATGCAGTCGATCTGCGGTCTAACATAACTAATCATGCTTAGAGTAAATTATTACTTTGTGAGCTGTTTGTGATACAGATCAGAAGCATTAAAATGCTGCATAACATTCTGGCCCACATGGGTCCTGATGATGCAGGATGACAATCGCCAAAGCTGTCCAATCAACAATTTACTTGTAAGTCTGTATAACGTCATGGTTACTTCTCATGGTTTGTTTGTAAAACTGCAGTGTGAACATGAACCGGACCAGAACTAAAATGCAACAGTGTATCATTTTTTTCACGTGGTCCAAATGAACCGAACTACAGGTGTGAAAGCGCCCTAAGATGCACTAAACTAGAGACAAAGAAGTGTGTGTGCACGTGGTAAGAGAAAGAAAGCGTGTGCAGGGGGAACATTAAGTTTCCTCTTTGTGTACGGGATGATGTAGGCATATATATTTAGGTTTAAGTGATCTGTGTAACTCTACCAAGTTACAAGGAGTAAGTCACAGGAGACAGGCAGGATGTCCTAAACCACTGAGCATTAATGGTAAACATTAACTTAGTGAAACAGCTGGACGATGTTCTCACGATCAGCACGTACAGATATTTGTTCTTCTTTTCTTATTTGATTAAATAAAAGTTAAACGTCATAAATGTTGAGGAATGATGATAGAAAGTGAAAGACAGCAGTTTGTGATTTGATATGATTGTGGGTAAACTATAGGTACATTGTTGGGTCGGAAATAAGGACCGGCCGGGCCAGTAAAAGACCTGGTCCCTACCCTAACCAATGTAATAAACTCAATAAAATTACTCTATTAGATTTCTTCTTTAGTCAAAAACTGCGTAGTCAAAAACTTCACTGGAGACGGTCAAGAGTCGGTTTTTAAAAGAATTAATAAGGAATAACATATTTGATACATGCATAACATGATTCAATGAACAAGTACATGATTCAACAATGCCAACCATGAGGGTGCTGTGTCTCATACAAGTTTAGTTTCGGCAGCGCAAAGCTTGGTTTCATGCAGTACCTGGCCGTACTCTGCAGTACCAGGCGCCATAAATCACAATGTGTCATGATCTCATTCTTGGCCTCAGTTCACCATGATCTCAGGCCTGGCGTATGTGACTTACAGCAGGTGCCTTACTACCATTGTGTAGGTTACGGTTGGCTAGGTTTCGCCTGCGCGGCCTGAGCAGCTGTTCTGCTCATGTTGGCACATGTTCATAAATACACAGAGTATAAGAATAAAATATGATAAACACACAGAGTATAAGAATAAAATATGAGTACACACTCATTAAACACTCAGTAGTTAAACTTTACACTAAAAGAATAACAGCAGCGGTCAACACCTTTACCCTGTGAGACCACAGTCATTCTTCCAGTGGCTACACTTCTAAGTAGTTATAACATATTGTAAAACAACAAAGTGTATAAATGTAGAAAAAGAACCTAACAAACAATCTAGGAATTAGGAATTATTCTACAACACTGTGTTTGTGTGAACTTCACCTCGCAGCTTTAGTGATGTCACTGAACAATGTTAGGTAGATATTACAAACCTGCTCCCTTTAATAACCTGATCTCTCAAACAACAGGTTTCACTCTGAAGAATGGAAGGGCTCTACATTAACAGCAGCTCACAGAACCAAAGCTACGGTTACAATGACACCACCTTCTACTACCAGAATGACAATGAGCACTATGAGTATCTCAAAAATCTTCATCTCATCCAATACGTAGTGACATGCATAATCGTTGCACTTGGCCTTCCTCTGACCCTGGTGGCCATCTATGCTCTTTATTCTATGGTATGTACATTCTGACTGAGAGTTATTTATTTCCTGTTTGTGTGGTGTGTCTGTCCTACAGTCTGTCTGTCTGTAAAGGATCTGGATCTGGTTTGGGGGCTAGGTGTCAGGGGGCTGGGACAAAGGCTTGGAATGATCTATAACCTGACAGGAATAATTGACTCCAGAATTCAAATGTCCATGAAGCTGATTGGACCCTAAACACATGCAGTTTCCATGTGTGGCTCCATTCCAGCCTTCTCTTAAACTGTTGAGCTTAATGACTCTATCAAGTTCTTTGCCTCCAGTTCTTATTTGTGCGATCCTCCCTGAAATGCTGATTCAAGGAGGAGAGAGGCTCACTTTGCAAACACAAACATGAGCCTCAAACTGCGACTCCAGTCTGGTGCGTCTGTAGTATTTTACAAGTTGGGAGGGTTGGCTCATCTGGACTAACACACTAAAGTAAATGAAGAACATCTCAAACACACACACACAGACAACAGACCTCTGCCCGAGGATCTCAAGGTACGTGCTGGTGCGTATGGGACTAAAAGTTCACAAATATAACAAGGCGAGAGGCCATGAAGAGCTTTAAAAGTGATCAATAGAATTTTAAAGTCAATTCTAAAACATACTGGGAGCCAGTGTAATGAAGCTAAAATAGGAATAATGTGGTCATATTTCTTTGTTCTGGTTAAAAGCCTGGCAGCTGAGTTCTGGACAGTCTGGATGTGAAGCTTAGCTGCTGATCTGAGTTTCCCTGCTGGTTCATTACCAATAATATTCATCAGCGGTCTCAGGAAGGTAACGGCACATTTCTGTCCATGTAACAAAGCAATAAAAGAGGCTGGAGGAGAAAAGTGTAGCTGGCTGATATGAGCTTTGATGCTGGAAGCTGCCGTTTTATTGCCAATTAGTGATCAGCTGATTGTCTCACTAACGTAACCGAAAAGCTAAAACTGAGCGCTGGAGAGAGAGTAACTCTACATGAAACTAAGCCAACAACATATTTTACACCACAAGCCAAAGCCAGCTCTGGTGAATAAACCAATCCAACCAACCTTACGTGATTTTTCTACCAGGGCAGAAAAAGTTTAGCTGGCTGATGCTTCCATGCTCTAAGCTAACAGCTAAGCTAGCTTACGATTTTATTGCCAATTAACGTTACTGATCAGCTGATTGTCTCACTAACTTAACCGGCAAAGCCAAACCACAGGCTGGAGAATAAATAGCTGACATGAAGTTAATGCAACTAAATATTGACTTAGGAAACACTTCGCGGCTCTCGGTGAGCTTCAAGCTAAAGCTATCAAACAACAGCTTTCATTTGCGTCGCTAAAGTCTGACAAACTTAAGTTAATTACTGTTGGACCGTGACTTTAAATTACCCTTTTTAAACTATGTGTAGTCCTTGGTCCAGGGTGTTCTTTCATGAAGCAATAGGAGAAGATGTTTTTGGTCCAAGTTAATCAGTTTTATTACAAGTAAATGAATAAAGCTTACAGAGCTCTGTGTCGATCTTCCTTTCCCTGACAAACAACAAGCTGTATCAGTTCATGAAGTCTGACTGGCTATCTCTCCCTGACCCAGTGTTTTAGTATACATCGTCATGTCATAAAACAATAAAACAAAAGTGTAGGTCAGTCCATGATTGGCCCAAGTCCTCTGACCCCAATGTTTTTCCTCTGACTCCACAAATCGCCATGCTGTTGCTGGGCAGATTACGAGCGTAGATCCTGAAATGAGATATCTTGGAGAAGAGATGTTTGTACCACATTCCAAACTACCCCTCAAAATGGGTGGCTTTGAAAACATCTGTCCCACATTATTGCCTTCCATCTGGGAAAATCCACATCCGTGATTTCTGCTGTCAGCTGTCTGTCCACAGGCTGTCGGCTCTCGTGCTAAGTAACGTGTGATCGTTCATTTGTCCAAATATCACTTCTCTTCTTACTTCTTCAAACCAGAAGACTACTCAGAGACTGTTTATTACTATTATTAGTTCCTCTTCTTCTTCTTCTTCATACGCATTAATGAAGAGCATCTAGGTGTCGATACTGCTGGAATTATACAAGAAGAATGCCATGATGACGAAACGCGCTCTGTAGCGCTGTTTGTTCTTGTCGCCTACGGTAGAAACATGACAACAAAATACGGCGACCTCCACAGCAGGGAGTGCCCGCGGTTATGTAGATATAAATGTCTCATTCTAAGGTAATAAAAACATAATGGTTCATTATATAAGGTCTTTATACATCACTGAAAACATAGTTATGGATCTTATGTTGCATTTCTGTCAATAGATCCTCAGAAATATTACACACTGAACCTTTAAGACCACTTTTGATGGTCTTGGTTTTGTCTCGGACTCAACAGTATTTGTAGTCGGTCTCGAACATGGAGGACTCTGGATTTCAAGACCAGTCAAGACCATAACTTTGGGAATATCAATAAATTGTTTCTGCATCGTCTCATTTATTTGTTAACATCCTAACATTGATTGGATGTGAAACGTGTTGCTTCAAATGCAAGCAATAACCCTAATTAAAAATGTGTTGTTACTGTTAATGACTGCCCCCCCCCGATGCTAAACATGGAAAAGAACTGATGAATAAAGATGCTGACGTTGATTTCAGCTCTCAGTGTTTGTGGGTGTTTTAATGGGAATGTGGATCTTTCAGATCAACTTGAGAAGTACCATTTTATTGTGTGTCATGTAATGTGTGGAACTGGTCTTGGTCTTGACTCGGTCTCAGCCCCTAAAAGTGTTGGTCTTGTCTTGGTCTCGATAAACTCTGTTCTTTGTCTTGACTTGGTCTTGGTTTGGGCGGTCTTGACTACAACACTAATGTCCCATGAGGAAAAAGTGTGCATATGCGCGTGTTTGAAATGAAACTGTGCACTTAAGCAAGAGTCTTTAAAAAGAAGAGGAAATTTACCGAATGAACATCATGCTGGAGGACTTGAAACTGATGACTGAGATCAAAAACTCATTAGGAAAGTGTTTACCAGGGGCGTTGCTAGACATAAAGCTCTACTGGGACACAGCCCCCCCCCCCCCCCCCCCCATCCCTCCAATTAATATTTGTTTTATTTTTGATTGAAGTGTATGAAATATGTCAGTATGCGCCTCACCAGCTGCCCTTGCTTAGCCCATTAACACTGGCGCTGTTGTGGCAGAAAGGGCTTTGACTGCAGCAAAAGCACACACACGTCATAACCTGAGAAACTTTTTGCTACGGGGCTCTCCAATCTGACTAGGAAACTTGCCACTGCTCCACAGTCACACCTGACACTGCACCTCGCTGCACCTTCCCTCCTTTAAAACAGTCTGTCTTTTGTTGAATCATCCAGTGCTGGTTTGAACAGACTGCGCACTAACTCAGACCTCATAAAGCGTTTTAAGAGTGTGGAGCAGCAACTGTTCCATCAGGGTCTGAGCAGCTTGCACCTGATGTTAGCTGTACATCTCTGGCTGTGTTCGTACATTGACTCGTTTTCCGGCAACATTTCATACCATTAACAACGAGCTGTTTCACATTAACCAGTAGTTTGTGTTGGACGTTGCTTAAATATTATTGCTAAATTGACCGGATGTTGCAGATGTTGCCACTTGTTGCTAACTTGACAGCAAAGCCCTGTGCGTCCAAAAACGATGCCAAGGAGTCCTGACAATTTTACTGGGGCACAGCACATGGATGCAGGGGTATGTGCCCCAGTAAAAAGGGTCTAGCGATGCCTATAGTATTTACTGAGGTAATAACTCAGGTGGGAAATTGATTTATTTCTAATGGAACCTGGCTTCTTTCTGCAGCGGCGTCGACCCTTGCTGGCTGTTGGAAAGAATGCAGGCTTGATCTGTGAAGTGTCTTCCTAACCTTGAAACTGAATTTTGTGGATTGAAATTGAAATGAGAGAAGTGAAATTTATTTAATAAACAACTGAAAGTGAAAGTTTAAGAGGAGATAATTTGATTTGTTGAGTTCATTGGAATTTGGGTTTAAACAAAAATAAATAATTATGTTATTCAAATTCAGTTTTTTATTTGGAATTATTCAAGTTGAGCTGGCATCAGTATCGATATTAAATGATATAATAATGATTATAGCTATTATTTAAGTAAGTTATTGTTGGTGCAGCACTCTTAAACAAGAAAAAGTTGATAGCCAATTAGCAAATTCAGTCTCATGAAATATATTTAACTATCAATTTGGACTTCTGGTTAATAATTAAAATAACTATAACAATATAGTTCTACTTGCAAGGTTTGCAAAATACCACAATAGGCTATACTGTAGGCTAAAAAGACCTGAATTATTCCTGCACTACATGTCCTGTTTTTACGTTATTATTCATAACAGGCTGTATTCATGCAGTCGATCTGCGGTCTAACATAACTAATCATGCTTAGAGTAAATTATTACTTTGTGAGCTGTTTGTGATACAGATCAGAAGCATTAAAATGCTGCATAACATTCTGGCCCACATGGGTCCTGATGATGCAGGATGACAATCGCCAAAGCTGTCCAATCAACAATTTACTTGTAAGTCTGTATAACGTCATGGTTACTTCTCATGGTTTGTTTGTAAAACTGCAGTGTGAACATGAACCGGACCAGAACTAAAATGCAACAGTGTATCATTTTTTTCACGTGGTCCAAATGAACCGAACTACAGGTGTGAAAGCGCCCTAAGATGCACTAAACTAGAGACAAAGAAGTGTGTGTGCACGTGGTAAGAGAAAGAAAGCGTGTGCAGGGGGAACATTAAGTTTCCTCTTTGTGTACGGGATGATGTAGGCATATATATTTAGGTTTAAGTGATCTGTGTAACTCTACCAAGTTACAAGGAGTAAGTCACAGGAGACAGGCAGGATGTCCTAAACCACTGAGCATTAATGGTAAACATTAACTTAGTGAAACAGCTGGACGATGTTCTCACGATCAGCACGTACAGATATTTGTTCTTCTTTTCTTATTTGATTAAATAAAAGTTAAACGTCATAAATGTTGAGGAATGATGATAGAAAGTGAAAGACAGCAGTTTGTGATTTGATATGATTGTGGGTAAACTATAGGTACATTGTTGGGTCGGAAATAAGGACCGGCCGGGCCAGTAAAAGACCTGGTCCCTACCCTAACCAATGTAATAAACTCAATAAAATTACTCTATTAGATTTCTTCTTTAGTCAAAAACTGCGTAGTCAAAAACTTCACTGGAGACGGTCAAGAGTCGGTTTTTAAAAGAATTAATAAGGAATAACATATTTGATACATGCATAACATGATTCAATGAACAAGTACATGATTCAACAATGCCAACCATGAGGGTGCTGTGTCTCATACAAGTTTAGTTTCGGCAGCGCAAAGCTTGGTTTCATGCAGTACCTGGCCGTACTCTGCAGTACCAGGCGCCATAAATCACAATGTGTCATGATCTCATTCTTGGCCTCAGTTCACCATGATCTCAGGCCTGGCGTATGTGACTTACAGCAGGTGCCTTACTACCATTGTGTAGGTTACGGTTGGCTAGGTTTCGCCTGCGCGGCCTGAGCAGCTGTTCTGCTCATGTTGGCACATGTTCATAAATACACAGAGTATAAGAATAAAATATGATAAACACACAGAGTATAAGAATAAAATATGAGTACACACTCATTAAACACTCAGTAGTTAAACTTTACACTAAAAGAATAACAGCAGCGGTCAACACCTTTACCCTGTGAGACCACAGTCATTCTTCCAGTGGCTACACTTCTAAGTAGTTATAACATATTGTAAAACAACAAAGTGTATAAATGTAGAAAAAGAACCTAACAAACAATCTAGGAATTAGGAATTATTCTACAACACTGTGTTTGTGTGAACTTCACCTCGCAGCTTTAGTGATGTCACTGAACAATGTTAGGTAGATATTACAAACCTGCTCCCTTTAATAACCTGATCTCTCAAACAACAGGTTTCACTCTGAAGAATGGAAGGGCTCTACATTAACAGCAGCTCACAGAACCAAAGCTACGGTTACAATGACACCACCTTCTACTACCAGAATGACAATGAGCACTATGAGTATCTCAAAAATCTTCATCTCATCCAATACGTAAACACATTCAGTTTCCATGTGTGGCTCCATTCCAGCCTTCTCTTAAACTGTTGAACTTAATGACTCTATCAAGTTCTTTGCCTCCAGTTCTTATTTGTGTGATCCTCCCTGAAATGCTGATTCAAGGTTGAGAGAGGCTCACCTTGCAAACACAAACATGAGCCTCAAACTGCGACTCCAGTCTGGTGCGTCTGTCTGATAAATACAGCGCATGCGTTTGAGCCAGAACGCTTCATATCTGTGGCTGAAAAACTGCTGCAGAAGCTGCAGGAAATCTGGCCCTTAGTCTTGTTCCTGCAGTGATTGGCCAGTGGGTCATATCTGAGATTTCTGTTGGATGAAAAAGTCAGAAATGGCTCTGACTGCAGCTGCTGGGCAGAGCAAGATGACAGATTTGGGAGGAGGTGGACTTCACAACATGTTTCCAACTGCTTGTTGACTTTTACCAATGTTTTCCTGCAGGTGAGAAGAGATCATGTTGCTCCCATCTACGTCATCAACTTTCTCATTACTGACGTCCTTCAGTTCTGCTGCATGATCGTTCAGGTGGCACCAAATGTGGATGAGAAGATATCTGACATCTTCTTATTAATTTACCCCTCTTCTCTGATTGTCAGTATTAACTTCATGGTCTGCATCGCCCTGGAAAGGTATCTATCTGTCTATCCAGTATGTGTGGAGCTCCTTCTGTGTCTGAACATTATATAAATTTATTACTCTAAAGACTTTGTGTCCATCTTGTATTACAGGTATTTGGTCATCGCCCACCCACTGTGGTACCGCTTCAGACGAAACATCAAGACCTCTGTGGTGCTCTGTGTCCTCGCCTGGGGTCCGTTCGGTTGTCTGTGTTGTCCTATTATTTTTCTTTTCTGATGTGGTCACACTTATAGGCTTTGCCGTCCTCCTCCTCCTTCCCTTCCCTCTGTTAATATTCCAGTTAACACAGTCAGTAGTCAACAGGCCCCTCGATTGGATGGTTGTGTGTTCAAATATATTTTCTCTCTCTCTTTAAATAAATAATTATGAAGAAACTGTTTCACAATTTCACATGTGCTGCAGTGTGTGTGTCCTGGCAAGTGGACACATCCATCAACCTATGGATACTTATTTTCATTTCTCCAGCATCTCCAAGTAGAGGAATTTATTTTGTAGGTACAATCACTTAACAGGAAGTGATTATGTCACGGGCCAGATATTATTGTTCTAATGGCAACCGCTGATGTAGGCAGAGAAAGAGGGAGAGAGAGAAAGGGTAGGAAACAGGAGGAAAAATGGAGGCCAATAGAAAGGATAGAGACGAGACAGATCCTGTAATCTACTGAGACCATTTCCAATAAGACACCTAACTGTAGAGAACAGGAAGCACTGTTTGGACTCTGCTGTGGGAGAAGTGGCTGCTGGGAAATGTTTTGGTCAACTTGCTCTGGTTCACTGTGATGGCTTCAACACATGGAAATAAAATGTGTTTTATTAGTTTGGAGCTGGAAGTTGATGTCTGTCATTATTCTCCTTTAATCCCAGAAGCAAAGCAGATATTATTTTAGATGAACTGAGCTCATTCTAGCCGCCTCGCTGTCTTCTTCCTAAATGTTTATTTGGACTGTTGTTTGGATGTTTAACACAGGGAGAGCATCTCAACACGTCTTTAGCACTTTGTACTTTTTAAGTGTAATTTCTGCTGTTTTAGTGTAATTTCTGCTGTTTTAGTGGTAGGCATGCTGGTGTTTAGGATATGATTCAGAGCAGCTGTTTTGCAGCAGCTGTTGTGTGCTTGGCAATCTGGATAAAATCTTAAACCACAGTTTATATGAAATTGTACATTTTCTGGAAATCCAATAAAAATCAGTTTGTAGACCAAACTGTGAATGTTTGTCTTTGAGCAACTCAGTGAATTAAAAGCTGACAAATGAAGGTTCAACAAAATCTCTGCTGGTTGACAAATCTCTATTGTCTATATGAACATAAAGCCCAACCTGCTGTTACCAGGGAGGCATCCTGCACTTTCTGAAGTTTTCAGACTTTTTTTTTTTAGATAATAATTTGGGGTAGAAATGATAAAGTGTGACAGGGACAGTCACAACAGATCAATATCTAATATCACACAGGAAACGGGTCACATCAAATATTGTTAATGAAACTCTCTAGATGGAGGTATGGTGAGTATGAAGAAACTGAGTTGAAGAAACAATAATCCAGAAGCATAAATCCAAATATAAGTGGTAGGGAAGTAGCCCAAAAGAATCAGGTGACAGTCTTTTAAATTGTAAGAAAGATTAAAGCTGCAAGCAGCGTTGGGCGGGCCCTCGCACTTGTAGCGCGTCCGCGCGTGAACCGGCCGGGTTGCATATTCTGGAGCTCTGCCGGTGCGGCTGTGAATTTGTTACGCGGTTCCGACGCCGCATGAAGGTGCTATATGTCACTTCCTGTGTCCCCTATGTGGAGCTACATAGCACTTGCCGCTATGAATATAAATCGGTATTGGCGTGTAGATGTCTGCGGGGTGGGAGAGTTATCAAGCACGTAAAGTTTGTTTCAGATGTGAGCATGTACACTGAACAATAATGTACCCAAACAATAAAATAAATTCCTTTTATATTTCCCTGCCTTGTTGTTTATGTGTACATACAGAGGAAGAATGTGAGAACAGCACACATTTCATCGTTATTGTGTTTCTGCTCCAGCCTGCCTAAAAGAAAAGCGTTTTTGGGATTAAATGGAATTTTTTAGCTGCTGCAGTGCAGGATGAACTCAGAATAGACCCATTTCTCACCTTATTATTCTAAATCATGCAACGAAGAAGAAGAAATGCATAAGAAATCCTGGGACAAAATCTGTCCACAAATACTGTACAGCATGTAGTCTGATGATCAAGACTTGTGTTATAGCTGACTTGGGCAGTGAAATGTTTAATTTTTTTAATTCATGTGGTCATAGTTGTCCACAACTCAAATCAGAATATAAGAAGAAATGTTTTATACCACCTCAAGAAGGCTTCCTATCAGAAAGGTAGGAAGGTATTTCAAATGTACAACTGCAGTACTTAAATCTAAGTAAAGTAATTTCCCTGACATTACTGTGTTACGCATGTAAGCTATGACTGTCTGTGAATGTCAGCATGTACATGTGTTCAGGGCGGGACTCTCATCCTACATGTACAGTTTGGTGCAGATGTGAGCATGTACACTGAAGTTACGACAACTTCCGTGTCATGGCGAAGAGTTGATCTTTGACGCCACGCCACGGACACGCCCATTGACGAAAACTTGCAAATAGCACAACTTTTCATCTTCAATGCCTTTAGAAGGCACAGCACAAATTTGAGGTCGGTCGGACTATATCCCTAGGAGGAGTTCGTTAAAGTACGAAGTGTGTAAATCATCCAAAATTTGACGTAAAATTCAAAATGGCCGACTTCCTGTTGATTTTAGGGCATCGCTCCAAGAGGCTTTTTTGTGCGTCTGGACAAGATACACATACCACAGAAAATTCGTGCACGTAGGTAAAACGTGCGGCGGGGGCTGCTTCGTTAAAAGTCACTTCCTGTTGCCAGCAGGTGGCGCTATGACTGTCTGTGAATGTCAGCATGTACATGTGTTCAGGGCGGGACTCTCATCCTACATGTACAGTTTGGTCCAGATGTGAGCATGTACACTGAAGTTACGACAACTTCCGTGTCATGGCGAAGAGTTGATCTTTGACGCCACGCCACGGACACGCCCATTGACGAAAACTTGCAAATAGCACAACTTTTCATCTTCAATGCCTTTAGAAGGCACAGCAGAAATTTGAGGTCGGTCGGACTAAATCCCTAGGAGGAGTTCGTTAAAGTACGAAGTGTGTAAATCATCCAAAATTTGACGTAAAATTCAAAATGGCCGACTTCCTGTTGGGTTTAGGCTATGGCTCCAAGAGACTTTTTTGTGCGTCTGGACAAGATACACGTACCACAGAAAATTCGTGCACGTAGGTGAAACGTGCGGCGGGGGCTGGTTCGTTAAAGGTCACTTTCTGTTGCCAGCAGGTGGCGCTATGACTGTGGGTGAATGTCGGCATGTACATGTGTTCAGGGCGGGACTCTCATCCTACATGTACAGTTTGGTCCGGATGTGAGCATGTACACTGAAGTTACAACAACTTCCTGTTTCATTGCGAATCATCGACGCCACGGACACGCCCATTGACAAAAACGCGCAAATAGCACAACTTTTCATCGTCAATGCCTTTAGAAGGCACAGCAGAAATTTGACGTCGATCCGACTAAATCCCTAGGAGGAGTTCGTTAAAGTACGAAGTGTGTAAATCATCCAAAAATGGCCGTAAAATTCAAAATGGCCGACTTCCTGTTGGCTTTAGGCTATGGGTTCTTGAGGCTTTTTTGTGCGTCTTGATACGATACATGTCCCCAGAAAATTTCGTACATGTAGGTTGAACGTGAACGAGGGGCTAATCATTTCCAATTTTCTAGGTGGCGCTAGCGAGTCATTTTGCCACGCCCATGTGCGAAACTTGTAGAATACGAAATTTTTCACCGGTTCTGACATGTTTGCAAATTTTGGTGAGTTTTCGAGTATGTTTAGGCCATGTCATTTGGGCCTACTTTGCAGAAAAAAAAAAAAAAAAAAAAAAATTAAAGCTGCAAGCAGCGTTGGGCGGGCCCTCGCACTTGTAAGCGCGTCCGCGTGTGAGCCGGCCGAGTTGCACATTCTGGAGCTCTGCCGGTGCGGCTGTGAATTTC
This sequence comes from Micropterus salmoides, assembly GCF_014851395.1. Classification (NCBI taxonomy): domain Eukaryota; kingdom Metazoa; phylum Chordata; class Actinopteri; order Centrarchiformes; family Centrarchidae; genus Micropterus; species Micropterus salmoides. The sequence continues at coordinate 7,346,756 of NW_024041150.1, forward strand.
CTACGCGGTTCCGACGCCGCATGAAGGTGCTATATGTCACTTCCTGTGTCCCCTATGTGGAGCTACATAGCACTTGCCGCTATGAATATAAATCGGTATTGGCGTGTAGATGTCTGCGGGGTGGGAGAGTTATCAAGCACGTAAAGTTTGTTTCAGATGTGACCATGTACACTGAACAATAATGTACACAAACAATAAAATAAATTCCTTTTATATTTCCCTGCCTTGTTGTTTATGTGTACATACAGAGGAAGAATGTGAGAACAGCACACATTTCATCGTTACTGTGTGTTAGAGCATGGGAGAACAGTGGATACTTTTAATACAGCCCACACCCCTAATACTGTGTAACTATAACAAGTAGAGAACAGAAGAAAAAGATGTTCTTTCTTTACAACTGTCTGCATAGCTCATTCATATTGTGTAATGAATGAAAATAAATAGGCCTACTAGGATCCTCTCTACTTTGACATTTAAGATTAGCTGGTTTGATCCACCTTCATACACATGTGACATTACTGTACAACTTGAGAAAGGTGAGTTGTTTTCTGCTCCAGCCTGCCTAAAAGAAAAGCCTTTTGGGATTAAATGGACTTTATTAGCTGCTGCAGTGCAGGATGAACTCAGAACAGACCCATTTCTCACCTTATTATTCTAAATCATGCAACGAAGAAGAAGAAATGCATAAGAAATCCTGGGACAAAATCTGTCCACAAATACTGTACAGCATGTAGTCTGATGAACAAGACTTGTGTTATAGCTGACTTGGGCAGTGAAATGTTTTTTTAATTCATGCGTCATAGTTGTCCACAACTCAAATCAGAATATAAGAAGAAATGTTTTATACCACCTCAAGAAGGCTTCCTATCAGAAAGGTAGGAAGGTATTTCAAATGTACAACTGCAGTACTTAAATCTAAGTAAAGTAATTTCCCTGACATTTTTGTGTTACTTTACTTTTAATAGACGCATGTAACAGGTTTTATACTTCCTGTGAGTATAATCCAATCAATCTTATTTTCATACTGTATATCCGTTGTGTAATTTGATAAATTGTGTTGTATGTGGTGCTCGCATCGGGTACTACTGAGACTTCATTGCCCTCTTCAGAGAAGACTCTGACTGCAACATGCGTCTTTGTAAAGAGAGAAACAGACAGAAAAAGTCTCTAACTCTGCCTGTCAGCTCGCTCTGCTCCGTTACAACTGAATTTACCATACAGAATTGAATACGAGTGCACTCCAGATTTAGCTGCAGCCAGCTGACCGTGTGCTTCTCCCTATACCGCAGTTCTGTGTCCATGCATGCAGCAAACTGAAAGCACTGTCTGTCGGAGCGTCTATGTGAAAAGAGAAGGAAGACATTGCTGGTAGTATTGTCTTCAGAGTTGTTAAACACCTCAGCGCACTGAAGGAAGTCATCTGACTGTGTGAGGGGCAAGATCGTTGATGTCTGCAGGCAGAGTAGGAGCTCTCCTGTCTGACTGGTCCACCAATAGCAGAGAAGATGACCCCTTGAGACACAGCCCCTCCTCATTTGCATAATGAGGCAGAAATGCATACAAAAATTTAAGACAGGCAGAAATAAATACCATGGGTGAAAATAAATAAGGTAAATAAATACAAAGGAAGAATAAAACAGACAAAAATATTAAAACACACACATAAATAAATACATTAAAAAATTAGTAATAAATAAAGTTGAATAAACAAATAAGGTAATTATAACAAAGGTGAATAGTAAAGGCACTAATTAAAATATACATTTATGTCTCCTTGTATAATTTAATTACTACCTACATTTATTTATTTACTTTATTTTTGTGTATTTAATTGGATGCTTATTTATTTATTGAGCATTTATTTATTTCTGTATTTATTTCTGACTGTGTCAGGATCGGTCCTCCATAGTGGGGTGGGAGAGTTATCAAGCACGTAAAGTTTGGTTCAGATGTGAGCATGTACACTGAAGTTACAACAACTTCCTGTGTCATGGCGAAGACTTGATCTCTGACGCCACGCCACGGACACACCCATTGACGAAAACTCGCAAATAGCACAACTTTTCATCTTCAATGCCTTTAGAAGGCACAGCACAAATTTGAAGTCGGTCGGACTATATCCCTAGGAGGAGTTCGTTAAAGTACGAAGTGTGTAAATCATCCAAAATTTGACGTAAAATTCAAAATGGCCGACTTCCTGTTGATTTTAGGGCATCGCTCCAAGAGGCTTTTTTGTGCGTCTGGACAAGATACACGTACCACAGAAAATTCGTGCACGTAGGTGAAACGTGCGGCGGGGGCTGCTTCGTTAAAGGTCACTTTCTGTTGCCAGCAGGTGGCGCTATGACTGTGGGTGAATGTCGGCATGTACATGTGTTCAGGGCGGGACTCTCATCCTACATGTACAGTTTGGTCCAGATGTGAGCATGTACACTGAAGTTACAACAACTTCCTGTTTCATTGCGAATCATCGACGCCACGGACACGCCCATTGATGAAAACGCGCAAATAGCACAACTTTTCATCGTCAATGCCTTTAGAAGGCACAGCAGAAATTTGACGTCGATCCGACTAAATCCCTAGGAGGAGTTCGTTAAAGTACGAAGTGTGTAAATCATCCAAAAATGGCCGTAAAATTCAAAATGGCCGACTTCCTGTTGACTTTAGGCTATGGGTTCTTGAGGCTTTTTTGTGCGTCTTGATATGATACATGTCCCCAGAAAATTTCGTACATGTAGGTTGAACGTGAACGAGGGGCTAATTTTTTCCAATTTTCTAGGTGGCGCTAGCGAGTCATTTTGCAACGCCCATGTGCGAAACTTGTAGAATACGAAATTTTTCACCGGTTCGGACACGTTTGCAAATTTTGGTGAGTTTTCGAGAATGTTTAGGCCATGTCAGTTGAGCCTACTTTGCAGAAAAAAGAAAAATAAATAAATAAAAAAAAAAAAATAAAAAAATAATCCGAGCAAATTCAATAGGGACCTCACACGGTCGTGCTCGGGCCCTAAATATATAATCCGAGCAAATTCAATAGGGACCTCGCACGGTCGTGCTCGGGCCCTAAAAAAAAAAATAATCCGAGCAATTTCAATAGGGACCTCGCACGGTCGTGCTCGGGCCCTAAATATGAATCTACAAAACAATGGGTGAAGATAACAAGGCTCAGGTGATGCACATCAGACAACCAGTGAGCACAGATACAGGAAGTAAAACAAGACAATGACACAAGGGACAGACAAACTACAAAATAAAACAGGAAACAAGAAACACAAACACCAACAAAACCCAAAACATATACAGTATGTATAGTCCACCCCTCACGCACATTTTGTTGTTTGTTGTTTTTTAATTACATATTTACAAAAATGTGTGTGAAATACTGTATGTGTTTTTAGACACGACTTGGATAAGACCAACATCAGTTTCTCCTTTATAATCTGAATCAGAATCAGCTTTATTTGATAGGGATTAAGGGAGAGAGACTCAGGGTGGGGGTTTGTCTCGACCCCCGGTTACCTAGCCACACCAGCCACTGAACCCTAAGACAACCCCTTCATCCCTCTCCTCTCAACCTCTTCGTCTGGTGGTGATGGCGCAATGGATAAGACCATGTCTTTGGTGTGAGAGAACCGGGTTCAATCCCCCATTGTGACCCATCCACCAATGTGTCCCTGAGGAAGACACTTAACCCCTAGTTGCTCCAGGGGCATGTGACCTCTGGCATATATAGAGCAATTCTAAGTCACTTTGGATAAAAAGTGTCAGCTAAATGAATAAATGTAAATCCCTCCATCATAAATACTCTCCACTATCCAATCTCGTCCCCCAAAATGGTTACTAGACTAAGCAGGAATGAGCTCTTTGGACGTAGGTGCGGGAAGACCAGTGGCTGAGCATTTTGGTGGTGTGGTCTGGAAGCCTTTGGCTGGAGGCGGAGGAAGCTGACCCGATGCGGAACGAGTGAAATCCTGGATTTGAATAGGATTTGTCAAAGATGGTGATGGAACTATAAGCGCGTAGCAACTCCGCCTGATTCTGTGGTGAATAGTGAGTCTTGTGGAGAATCATGGTGGTGTAGTCTGTGGTTTACATAGGTCTGGATGGGTTCGAAGGGGCTCAGGTAGAAATTTAAGCGGAAGAGAAAAATGGCGTGAGAGAGGCCGAGCTGGTCTGTTTTTCTTTGTTTCAGGTTGAATCGGAGTGAGTCTGAGGAGTGGACAGAAATGTTGGAGAGGCGTGCGTGCCGGGTAGTATTGTAAATGGATAAGGCGGTGGTGAATTCTGATCTTAAGAAGCCAAAGAATGCGAGGAGGAACATGTCTTCAAGGGTCGAATCAAAGTGGGGAGACAGGTATCCGGTACGGAGTGTGTGGATGCAATTCAATTCAATTCAATTCAATTTTATTTATATAGCGCCAAATCACAACAACAGTTATCTCACAGTGCTTTTCATAAAAGAGCAGGTCTAGAACATACTCTATGATGCTATTTACAGAAGACCAACAGTTCCCACCAAGAGCAGCACTAGGCGACAGAGGCAAGGAAAAACTTCCTTTTAAGAGGCAGAAACCTCGAGCAGAACCATGGCTCAGGGTGGGCGGCCATCTGCCTCGACCGTTTGGGGGTGAAGGAGAGAGAAGGAGAGAGAGAGAGAGAGAGAGAGAGAGAGAGGGATGGAATGAGAGAGATGCATGCATTCGGAATCAGCTGAAGAGTCTTAATGGACTTTTTCAGCTTAGAGCGGTTCCTTTAATGCCAATGAAATGTTCAAGTCTCTGCAATAGGATCTGATGGTCAATGGTATCAAATGCAGCACTAAGATCTAATAAAACCAGTACAGAGACAAGTCCTTTGTCTGTTGCAATAAGGAGGTCGTTAGTAATTTTCACCAGTGCTGTCTCTGTGCTATGACTTGCAACGGACGAGGAGGTCTGATGTCAGGGGTAATCGTCCCTTGATTAGCATGTTGATGTGGGGGTGAGAGATGGATGGAGTGGGTGCTCCGGACAGGAGTTTGACGATAAAGTTTATTCCACTGAGGTATACGTGGATGGTGGATGTTCTGATATTGAGGACCAAGGGGGCATAGGTAATGAAGCTGGTTACTGATATGATGTCGATAGAAGTAAATGGTAGGCCGAACGAGGTATGGAAGGTACGGGGTACACCACCCCGAATAGTATGATGAGAGTGTCTTGGGGGCGAGATTGTTGATGATTGATTGTTGTGTGACGAGACCAGGTGGAGAAGCTGGGTATTCACGTGAAGATCGTGGCTGAAAACTGAGGGACCGGTGTTGGATGGGGTTCTGAGTCTGGTGCTAAGGATTTGAATTTCTGAAAAGAGATGCCGTTCCAGGAGGACAGGAAGTCGCGGGTGCAATCTCAGCTCCATTTTGCAAGCATCTTCGAGTACCACTTGGTCATGGAGGGATGGAACTGTGGCGGATAGAGACAATAAGTGGTAGAGGAAGGATCAGCCTTGGGGGATGATGCGGATGGCGAAGTTTAAGTGACCGAGCAGAAAGAAGCTGACGCTTGGTTCTCATCTATGGGGCAAGGAGGTAGTTTGATGTACTGGGAAATGTAGTGTAATGTTTTTCAGTATGGAGGGAAGCCTGGAAGGAAAGTCAATCTAGGGTGATGCCGAGAAATTCGAATGTTGTGCTGGGTCCTTCCGTTTTTTTTGGGAAAAGGGGAACGCCGACCTGGAAAAAGGCCGACTTAAGGGTGGAGAGACCGTGTGCTGGAGGTGAGGATGGTGGCAGAAAGTTGTCCAACAGATGAATGGCATATGGAAGTTTGTGGTTGTTAAGGAGGATACAGCAGAGTACTTCAGGAAGTGAGTCGAAGATCTTAGGGCTGCTATTGCACCCAAATGTGAGGCGGACCAGGAAATAAGAAGAATTGTTCCAAGTGACGCCGAAAGAATTCCAGAAGTCAGGATGAATGGGCAAGACTTTGAAGGCGCTAGTAATGTCAGCTTTAGAATCAGAATCAGAAAGAGCTTTATTGCTAAGTAGTGTTTTACACATATGAGGAATTTGCTGTGGTGATAACATACAGTCGACATAAATAAATGTAGAAATATATAAATATGGAATGGAAGAACAATGTTGCAGATATATACATGTGCATTATTCTGGGTCTGTGCCGTGCAGAAGTAACGCAATGGAAATATATAAACTGACAATCTAAAAAGATATAACAACAAAGATCAGCAATCAACAACAAATATGTGCAACGTGCCAGGTCTGTGCACGACACGAGATGAAACAGTATTTACATGTGTAGAGACATTTGAATCATTTGCGGGGGGGGGAGTGTCAGTAGGGGACCCGGGCCTAGTTAATGAGGCTTGCCGCAGATGGGAAGAAGCTGTTTTTGTGGCGAGAGGTTTTGGTCCTAATGGACCGCAGCGTCCTGCCAGAGGGGAGAGTCTGAAACAGTTTGGCCCAGACTGTTCTGGCTGCACCAGGTCACCAGATGGTCAATCTCTCACCTATAGGCAGACTCATCCCCACCTGAGATGAGCCCAATGAGGGTTGTGTCATCTGCAAACTTCAGGAGCTTGACAGACTGGTGACTGGAGGTGCAGCTGTTGGTGTACAGGGAGAAGAGAAGGGGGGAAAGAACGCAGAACCTGAGGGGATCCGGTCCTGATGGTCCTGGAATCAGAGACAACTTTTCCCGGCTTCACATGCTGCTTCCTGTCCATCAGGAAGTCTGTGATCCACCCGCAGGTGGAGTCAGCCACGTTCAGCTGAGAGAGCTTGTCCTGCAGCAAGGCTGGGATGATGGTGTTAAAAGCAGAGCTGAAATGGGATGGGGAGACAGAGTCTGGCCCAGCTGCTTTGTGGGGTTTCTTCCTCCTGAAAAGACCGCTGACTTCCCTCTCTGTGATGGAGAGAGGAGGGGAGGAGGTGGAGCTGGCCAGCTCTGAGGAGGTGGGGAGGAGAAGTGGTGGACTGGGGCTGAAGCTGAGTGGAGGAGTCACAGGGGATGGTGTCCGACTGATTCTCAAAGCGGCAGTAGAACTGGTTCAGCTCATTTGCCAGGTGAGAATCGTTTATGGAGTGGAGGACTTTGGGCTTATAGTTTGTGATCTGTCTGAACTCCCTCAAGACAGAAGTGGAGTCGTTTGCAGAGAACTGGTTCTTTAGTCTCTCGGTGTACAGTCGTTTAGCTTCTCGCACCTCCTTGCTAAACCTGTACTTTAACGCCCAGCATCCAGCTGAGTTTAGCTGTCAACCAGGGTTTGTCATTGTTATAAATCACCCTGGTGCGTGTTGGTATACATGTGTCCTCACAGAAGCTGATGTAGGACGTCACAGCCTCTGTAAACTCCAGATTGTTGGAAGCCTTCTTGAAAAAATCCCAGTCAGTGCAGTCCAAACATGCCGGGAGGTCCTCAACAGCTTCACTAGTCCACTTCTTTGATGTTCTCACTACAGGTTTACAGAGCTTTAGTTTTGCTTGTATGCAGGAAACAGATGGACCATCACGTGATCAGAGCGTCACAGTGGAGTGCGTGTGATGCCGTGATAGGCACTGCTAACTGTGGTGTAGCAGTGACACAAAGTGTTCCCCTCTCTGGTTGGACACTTTATAAACTGTCTGTATTTGGGGAGTTCATGGCTGAGATTTCCCCTGTTAAAGTCACCGAGAACAATAACAAGGTGGAGATGTTGCAACCCAAATCATTGAAGTTGTTATAGACCATTCTGCCGCCCTGGTACAGCACGGGCCTTCCCCTTTTGTCCACTCCACGAGGGATTGGACCATGTGCTGAAGGCGGTGGGCTGGCCTGTAGTGGAATAGGTGATTTGGGGATGAGGGGAGGTGGGGGTGCGGCAGAACTGAACCTAGAAAAGATAGGCGGGGTGGGGCGTGGGGACGAGGTAAAGGGACGGCGATGACACTGTTGGTGGCTGGATGGGAAGGAGTGCCGCACAGGTTACAAGCAAGTGCGGAGTGTGCTGCGAACTGCTGGAGGTGGCCTGCAGCTTGAGAAGCAAAAAGAACGTGGTGAGAAAAGAAACCGGTGCCGTCGAACCGCAGAGCCAAGTCCAAGATGATGGAGAGGTAGTTGTCCAACTCAGCCCTGCGGTTGGGGAAGACTGAACAAATAGTTAAGCTAAGGCGAATTTGATGGCAGTGAGTTCTCTGGATCGCGAGGGAGAGAGATGTGTAAGCTGGGTCGAGAGGAATAATGATAGAAAAGGAGGAAATGGAGTGAGTCCAGTAGGTGGTACACCGTGGCTTGTTGTGGCTAAGCCGGCGTGGACGGCGGCATTGGTGGTGGTTGCTACAGGAGGGAGGGAAAGAGCTGCTTGGGTGTGGGGATTTGAAGGAGCTATATTGGCTGCAGCAGAAGGAAGGGAGGAGAAGGGATGTTGGGATGGAGGGATGCATGTGTGGAGGTAGGAACAAGTGGGAAAAATCAGACAGAGTGAGCAGGCATTGGGGGAGATATGACCTGGCTCTCAGGGGGGGCTGGAATGGTTTGTGATGCTCCAGCGTGACATCACCGGTGTGCTGCATGCTCGTGGCACTGGGTCTGGAATGCGGAAGCGAGCGGTTGGCTGTACAGGTGTTGCAGGTGGTTGTGTAGAGCTGGAAAAGCCTGGCTTTGTTTGGGGTCCGGTAGAAATGAATTTGCCTTTCCGGAAGTGCACGCTGGAGGCGGGTGACTGTCCAGTCGGAGATGGTTGTGATGTGGAATTGCCCGGATGTTGGATGATGGAGTGCTGTTGCGTTCAAGGAGTGGCCAGCTGCATGGGAGTGGATGTTACGATGGACATTTTACTCCGGTTTTACTCCCCCCGTGAGTTTGCTTCCTTCACTCTGGTCGGTGTTTACATCTCGCCGCACGCAAACGTTCAGGACGCACAGCACATGCTGGCTGACCGGATACTGTGTGTGGAGCAGACAAACCTTGACTCCCTTGTTATTGTTCTTGGTGACTTTAAAAGGGGAAATCTCTGCCAAGAACTCCCCAAATACAGACAGTTTATAAAGTGTCCAACCAGACTTTGGATCACTGCTACACCATAGTTAGCAATGCCTATCACGCCGTCACACACGCTCCACTGGGACACAGCTGTCTTTTCAGGAGGCAGAAACCCCACAAAGCAGCTGGACATCCACCCTGAAGTACTGTGCTGATCAGTTGTCTCCGGTGTTCACAGACATTTTTAACACCTCACTGTAGACAAGCCATGTGCCAGCCTGCTTCAAAGCCTCCACTATCATCCCTGTCCCCAAGAAACCAAGGACCACTGGACTAAACGACTACAGACCTGTCGCCCTGACCTCTGTGGTTATTAAGTCCTTTGAACTCCTTGTGTTGTCCCACCTAAAATTCATTACAGACCCACTCCTGGACCCCTTGCAGTTTGCCTACAGAGCCAACAGGTCTGTAGATGATACAGTAAACATGGCCCTTCACTACATCCTCCAGCACCTGGACTCCCCAGGAACCTACGCCAGGATCCTGTTTGTGGACTTCAGCTCTGCTTTCAACACTATTATCCCAGCCCTGCTGCAGGACAAGCTCTCTCAGCTGAACGTGCCTGACTCCACCTGCAGGTGGATCACTGTCTTCCTGACGGACAGGAACCAGCACGTGAAGCTGGGAAAACATGTCTCTGAGTCCAGGACCATCAGCACCGGTTCCCCTTAAGGCTGCGTTCTTTCCCCCTTTCTCTTCTCCCTGTACACCAACAGCTGCACCTCCAGTCTGTCAAGCTCCTGAAGTTTGTGGATGACACCGGATACAGGTGGGAGATCATCTGGTGACCTGGTGCAGCCAGAACAGTCTGGAGCTCAACGCTGTGAAGACTGTGGAGTCTCTGTGGAGATGGTCGTGGACTTCAGAAAGACAGCCCCACCCTCCCCCACCATCCTGTGTGATTCCCCCGTCACCACTGTGGACTCCTTCTGCTTCCTGGGCACCATCATCTCCCAGGACCTCAAGTGGGAGCTGAACATCACCTCCATCACCAAGAAGGCCCAGCAGAGGATGTACTTCCTGCGGCAGCTGAAGAAGTTCAGCCTGCCAAAGACAATGATGGTGCACTTTTACACCGCCATCATTGAGTCCATCCTCACCTCCTCTATCACCATCTGGTACGCTGCTGCCACTGCCAGGGACAAGGGCAGGCTGCAGGGCATCATTCGCTCTGCAGAGAAGGTGATTGGCTGCAATCTTCCTTCTCTTCTGGACCTGTATGCCTCCAGGACTCTGAGGCAAACAGATTGCAGCTGACTCCTCCCACCCCGGACACCAACTGTTTCAGACTCTCCCCTCTGGCAGGAGGCTGCGGTCTATCAGGACCAAAACCTCTCGCCCCAAAAACAGTTTCTTCCCGTCGGCTACTAGCCTCATTAACAAGGCCCAGGTCCCCCACTGACACTGCCCCCTTGCAAATGATACAAATGTCTCTGCACATGTAAATATGGTTTCATCTCGTGTCGGGCACAGACATGGCACGTTGCACATATTTGTTGTTGATTGTTGATCTTTGTTGTTGTATATTTTTACGTTGTCAGTTTATATATTTATATGTACACAATATTCTCTTCTGTCGCGTTACTTCTGCACGGCACAGACCCAACGTTGTTCTTCCATTCCATATTTATATATTTCTACATATATTTATGTTGACTGTATGTTTGTCTACGTGTAGCACCTTATCACCACAGCAAATTCCTCGGATGTGTAAAACACTTCTTGGCAATAAAGCTCCTTCTGATTCTGATGTTTACAGTTGTGCTGACAACAATACTGATTAAAATTACATTTTCATTAGCAAATTAGAGCTGCTTAAGTGCACATGAACATTGACCTCAACATGGACGGCACAACAATACACACAAAAGACAGTGTGGACCAAATGGTACAAATGGTATCTAGACAAATATTTAACACTTTCAACTATCTATTCAACTATCTTAAGTCTTGCAGGCTGCAAACCAATACTATACAGTCTCCCATTTTAGAATCTTATATTTGTACCTCTATGCAAAGTTTTAGTACAAATTTTCTTGATAAATAAAGAGACACATAAACATCAATTGGCCCCTCAATTAAAGTGAAAAATCATCCCAAAAGATGAATTGCACATGCTTCAAAACAAACAACCAAATTAAGCATCTAAATGATTAGTATAGATTATGCTTGATATATTGAGTTTTGCTATTTACTTTCAACAGCAAAAATCTATATTTAAGCTTAAACATGTTAATAGGTAGGCTCGTAAGTGTCATTGTGGAATTATTCTCAAAGTTATGTACTCACTAAGACCTTTTTCAGCTTTTTTTAAAAACCAAGTTCAAGTGAATAGAATTTATCAAAGGAGGAATATGTACCTGATTCTTACAGTCAATCAGACTAGTTCATGGGCAGGGCGTTCAAAATATGTGCAACCCTCAGAAGATTAAAATGTCCAACACTAAGACTGCAGTCAACACAACACAGACTGAAAATACTTGTAGGGAAATTAAGCAAGTACAAGTATCAGGAGTTTGGTGCTAAAGCTCTTAATGGAAATACTGACACGTCTGTTAAGGATAGCACTGAAACTGTTGATGATCAGTGCATACAGTCTTTGAACACATACTCTTTAGTAATATAACCTACTGCTACATTTGTGGAAAACCAGTTAAAATGTACACGTCATTTAAAAATGTTGTTTCTCCACATGGGAATCAAGAAACAAAACATTGGAATTAGCGTATACATGATCAACTATATTGTGGTATACTAGCCTGTACATTCTGCAAGGATGGAGAGAGTCAGGCGATTGATTCATTGCATGTAGGCCAAGCAAAGCTACCGTATGTCTATTAAATTATGTTAAATATATTCTTAATACATTTTTTTTCCCACCCACATACATTAACACCGCTCTGGAAGGCACATCTCTACAGGTATGCCCGGATAGAAATGTTTAACTAGCAAACCCCGTTTAAAGCTATTTTAATGCTAGTCAGTGTCATCACCAAACTTTAAATGTAAAATGATTAGTGATTAATGATTCATTAGTATTTTTTGTTGGACAGTACAGCTTCATATGAAAGCCCTGACACTGCTCGCTGCTTGTCCCCATATGAACCTATGTCAGTTTGGTCTCTCTGACTCTTGCTCTCCTGCTTTGCATTGTTTTTGTCACTCAAGCATTTGCCCTTCTCACTTTAGACTGGTATTTGGTCAGATAAGTGCACATTACATTTAACTTCACTAAACTGCCATCACTTTCATGATGTCTCTTTCCAGATGACTTAATACACCTCCTAGCCAGCTGCTGTAAAATACTCTGAAGCTAATGAAAATGTAATTAACATTGCTTTGATGTTTTAGATTTATAATATCCTGTAACTGACATAACACTTGTAGTAAAGTTGTAAATATTTATACATATGTAATGTTTTGTTAAAATGGATAAGATTTTTTCTTTGTGGCCAGGCTGGTGGTGCCAAGAGAGGAATCACCACCACCAGAATCTAACTATCCGACAATGCCACCTGGGGACTTCCACCCCAGGAAATGCTTTTTCTACTTTGACTAAACCTTTATACAAAGGCTACACAAGTAAGAAAGACAGACGTGGCTCCAAAAGGTAATTGGAAGTGCCTGAAAAGAGGATGTGAGTAACACAAACAATCAAATTACAAATGGAATATTAAAGCTGCAAGCAGCGTTGGGCGGGCCCTCGCACTTGTAAGCGTGTCCGCGCGTGAACCGGCCGAGTTGCATATTCTGGAGCTCTGCCGGTGCGGCTGTGAATTTCCTACGCGGTTCCGACGCCGCATGAAGGTGTTATATGTCACTTCCTGTGTCCCCTATGTGGAGCTACATAGCACTTGCCGCTATGAATATAAATCGGTATTGGTGTGTAGATGTCTGCGGGGTGGGAGAGTTATCAAGCACGTAAAGTTTGTTTCAGATGTGAGCATGTACACTGAACAATAATGTACCCAAACAATAAAATAAATTCGTTTTATATTTCCCTGCCTTGTTGTTTATGTGTACATACAGAGGAAGAATGTGAGAACAGCACACATTTCATCGTTACTGTGTGTTAGAGCATGGGAGAACAGTGGATACTTTTAATACAGCCCACACCCCTAATACTGTGTAACTATAACAAGTAGAGAACAGAAGAAAAAGATGTTCTTTCTTTACAACTGTCTGCATAGCTTATTCATATTGTGTAATGAATGAAAATAAATAGGCCTACTAGGCTCCTCTCTACTTTGACATTTAAGATTAGCTTGTTTGATCCACCTTCATACACATGAGACATTACTGTACAACTTGAGAAAGGTGAGTTGTTTTCTGCTCCAGCCTGCCTAAAAGAAAAGCGTTTTTGGGATTAAATGGACTTTATTAGCTGCTGCAGTGCAGGATGAACTCAGAATAGACCCATTTCTCACCTTATTATTCTAAATCATGCAACGAAGACGAAGAAATGCATAATAAATTCTGGGACAAAATCTGTCCACAATACTGTACAGCATGTAGTCTGATGAACAAGACTTGTGTTATAGCTGACTTGGGCAGTGAAATGTTTTTTTAATTCATGTGGTCATAGTTGTCCACAAATCAAATCACAATATAAGAAGAAATGTTTTATACCACCTCAAGAAGGCTTCCTATCAGAAAGGTAGGAAGGTATTTCAAATGTACAACTGCAGTACTTAAATCTAAGTAAAGTAATTTCCCTGACATTTTTGTGTTACTTTACTTTTAATAGACCCATGTAAGAGGTTTTATACTTCCTGTGAGTATAATCAAAACAATCTTATTTTCATACTGTATATCCGTTGTGTAATTTGATAAATTGTGTTGTATGTCGTGCTCGCATCTAAGAGAAGACTCTGACTGCAACATGCGTCTTTGTAAAGAGAGAAACGGACAGAAAAAGTCTCGCTCTGCTCCGTTAAAACTGAATTTACCATACAGAATTGAATACTAGTGCACTCCAGATTTAGCTGCAGCCAGCTGACCGTGTGCTTCTCTCTATACCGCAGTTCTGTGTCCATGCATGCAGCAAACTGAAAGCACTGTCTGTCGGAGCGTCTACGTGAAAAGAGAAGGAAGACATTGCTGGTAGTATTGTCTTCAGAGTTGTTAAACACCTCAGCGCACTGAAGGAAGCCATCTGACTGTGTGAGGGGCAAGATCGTTGATGTCTGCAGGCAGAGTAGGAGCTCTCCTGTCTGACTGGTCCACCAATAGCAGAGAAGATGACCCCTTGAGACACAGCCCCTCCTCATTTGCATAATGAGGCAGAAATGCATACAAAAATTTAAAAAAGACAGGCAGAAATAAATACCATGGCTGAAAATAAATAAGGTAAATAAATACAAAGGAAGAATAAAACAGACAAAAATATTAAAACACACACATAAATAAATACATAAAAAAAATTAGTAATAAATAAAGTTGAATAAACAAATAAGGTAATTATAACAAAGGTGAATAAGTAAAGGCACTAATTAAAATATAACATTTATGTCTCCTTGTATAATTTAATTACTACCTACATTTATTTATTTACTTTATTTTTTGTGTATTTAATTGGATGCTTATTTATTTATTGAGCATTTATTTATTTCTGTATTTATTTCTGACTGTGTCAGGATCGGTCCTCCATAACGGGGTGGGAGAGTTATCAAGCACGTAAAGTTTGGTTCAGATGTGAGCATGTACACTGAAGTTACAACAACTTCCTGTGTCATGGCGAAGACTTGATCTCTGACGCCACGCCACGGACACACCCATTGACGAAAACTCGCAAATAGCACAACTTTTCATCTTCAATGCCTTTAGAAGGCACAGCACAAATTTGAAGTCGGTCGGACTATATCCCTAGGAGGAGTTCGTTAAAGTACGAAGTGTGTAAATCATCCAAAATTTGACGTAAAATTCAAAATGGCCGACTTCCTGTTGATTTTAGGGCATCGCTCCAAGAGGCTTTTTTGTGCGTCTGGACAAGATACACGTACCACAGAAAATTCGTGCACGTAGGTGAAACGTGCGGCGGGGGCTGCTTCGTTAAAGGTCACTTTCTGTTGCCAGCAGGTGGCGCTATGACTGTGGGTGAATGTCGGCATGTACATGTGTTCAGGGTGGGACTCTCATCCTACATGTACAGTTTGGTCCAGATGTGAGCATGTACACTGAAGTTACGACAACTTCCCGTGTCATGGCGAAGAGTTGATCTTTGACGCCACGCCACGGACACGCCCATTGACGAAAACTTGCAAATAGCACAACTTTTCATCTTCAATGCCTTTAGAAGGCACAGCACAAATTTGAGGTCGGTCGGACTAAATCCCTAGGAGGAGTTCGTTAAAGTACGAAGTGTGTAAATCATCCAAAATTTGACGTAAAATTCAAAATGGCCGACTTCCTGTTGATTTTAGGGCATTGCTCCAAGAGGCTTTTTGTGCATCTGGACAAGATACACGTACCACAGAAAATTCGTGCACGTAGGTGAAACGTGCAGCGGGGGCTGCTTCGTTAAAAGTCACTTCCTGTTGCCAGCAGGTGGCGCTATGACTGTGGGTGAATGTCGGCATGTACATGTGTTCAGGGTGGGACTCTCATCCTACATGTACAGTTTGGTCCAGATGTGAGCATGTACACTGAAGTTACGACAACTTCCTGTGTCATGGCGAAGAGCTGATCTTTGACGCCACGCCACGGACACGCCCATTGACGAAAACTTGCAAATAGCACAACTTTTCATCTTCAATGCCTTTAGAAGGCACAGCAGAAATTTGAGGTCGGTCGGACTAAATCCCTAGGAGGAGTTTGTTAAAGTACGAAGTGTGTAAATCATCCAAAATTTGACGTAAAATTCAAAATGGCCGACTTCCTGTTGGGTTTAGGCTATGGCTCCAAGAGACTTTTTTGTGCGTCTGGACAAGATACACGTACCACAGAAAATTCGTGCACGTAGGTGAAACGTGCGGCGGGGGCTGCTTCGTTAAAGGTCACTTTCTGTTGCCAGCAGGTGGCGCTATGACTGTGGGTGAATGTCGGCATGTACATGTGTTCAGGGCGGGACTCTCATCCTACATGTACAGTTTGGTCCAGATGTGAGCATGTACACTGAAGTTACAACAACTTCCTGTTTCATGGCGAATCATCGACGCCACGGACACGGCCATTGACGAAAACTCGCAAATAGCACAACTTTTCATCCGAGCAAATTCAATAGGGACCTCGCACGGTCGTGCTCGGGCCCTAATAAATAAATAATCCGAGCAAATTCAATAGGGACCTCACACGGTCGTGCTCGGGCCCTAAAAAAAAATTTAATCCGAGCAAATTCAATAGGGACCTCGCACGGTCGTGCTCGGGCCCTAATAATAATCCGAGCAAATTTAATAGGGACCTCGCACGGTCGTGCTCGGGCCCTAAAAAAAATATATAATCCGAGCAAATTCTATAGGGACCTCGCACGGTCGTGCTCGGGCCCTAACAAGAACACAGATGAGAGGGACAAACAGGCGAACATGAGAAGGGAAGGGCATGAACCCCATGGTAAATACAACATACAAACACAAAAGTATGTGTTTTACTATCAGTTCAGAGTCATAGTGAGCCATCAACTCAGTTTTTAGTGCCACAATAGCCGGTGGTACGTACTAATGTATGTTACTCAAATGGCTTCTTCACAGCAGGGGGCTTCTTTGTTGTTCTGCTGTCCATTTGCTGCAATAACCTAATGTTGACATGTAAAACCATTGCTGATTGTAATTCAATCCTTCGTGCATGTGCTTCACAAAACAAGTATATAGTATGAAGGTGGTGGCAGGATTTTTTAAATGTGAAACCAGAAGTTTTGATGGTGTGATTTGGGCTAGCTTATCACAAGCAAAAACGGACGTCTCCCCAATGAGTCAATGAGTTTGATGGAAGATGTTGTATATAATAATTAAATGTTTTCAATATCAGACTGTTGTTTTAATATTTGACAGTTTTTGATTCCTGTTACAGTTTCTCCGAACCTCTGGTCATTTTAACAAAACATCCATTTTTAAATCAGTAATCGTTCAGGAAAAGTCAGTTCCACATTTTAAAAGCCATCCTCATTGGAGAGAATGAATCAGCATATAACATCAGGTAAACTGAATAATCATTAAAAAGATACATGTAATTTGACTATTTATTTAAATAAATAATTACAATATAAATAAAACGCATGTGTGGAGTTTGCATGTTCTCTCCGGGTCTGCGTGGGTCCTCTCTGGGTGCTCCGGCTTCCTCCCACCGTCCAAAAACATGCAGGCTAGGTTAATTGGTTACCCTAAATTGTCCTTAGGTGTGAGCGTGAGTGGTTGTTTGTCCATGTGTGGCCCTGCGATCGACTGGCGACCTGTCCAGGGTGTACCCCGCCTTTCGCCCGATATCAGCTGGGATTGGCTTCAGCCCCCCCGCGACCCTGTACGCAGGATAAGTGGTTGATGATGAATGGATAAAATACAACCAGCTGAGGCTTACAATCCAAAGCAGAGCCACAGATCAAACCTAAATAAAGCTTCTTTTTCTAAAAAAAAATGTAACATAAACCAAACACACCTTACCTGAAAATAAGTATTTACTGTGATATGAGGTAATCTAACAGTAGGCAGAGTCTTGGCTGGAAGTCATGGATCCTGTTTAAACCAGCCACTGTGGAAGCACCTCTTCCTGTTACCTTACAGTGTCCCAGGAAACCTGCTGCTCTGGACTGTGCAACACCTGCACATAATAATCAATATCAGTCAATCACTGTGAGGCTACCTGGTGAAAAGTAGCAATGCATTGTTATATCATCTTATAAGGCATTTCAAACGAGCACGAATGAAACATTTAAATTCTATTCAAAAGGAGTAATTGCAAAGGTAAGGAACAGTCAGTTTTCCAGCTTCTTCTGTCTCAGCATGTGCTTTTACAGCCTGAAGAGACTCTTCATCAGTGGTGACAACATCACCTCTTGGGAAGTCATCAGAATCACGAAGAACCTGAAGTGATGAAAATAATAACCGTCACATTCATAGTGTGACTTTTTATGTTCCGTATTAAGATTTTGATATTGTGTATGCTGAAGTGTGTCTTTGCTCTGAATCAGCACATGAATATCAGACACTGAGCAAAAGTGGATCGTGCTTTTTAAATGAAATCAAAGATGAACACAAAAAACAAGGGTGTGATTTTGGCTACAGGGGGCTTACAGGAGTCTGACTGGAAACCCTCAAACAGCAGACTGAGCTCTGTCTATGGTGAAAAACTAAACTCTGCTTTCAGAGTCTACACAGCTTTATTTTGCACATGGTCTGAAAGCTTCAGTTACTTTGAATATAACACAGTAACAAAGTTAATTAAATCATTTGTGGCATTTGTGTGCTGCCTCTGCATATTTAAAATGTCAAATAAGGAAGTCTGAAGGTTTTATAAGTCTGACTGACCAATAATACATATTTGAATAGCTAACGTTACTCATGTAAAGACTTTGAGTAATCTCAACAAGGGCCACGGGGAGCGATACAACCTGGTGAAGCTGTTTGCGTTACAGCGGTGGGCGGCATCGTGAGGTCAACGGCGTGCTACATGTGAGTAGCGCTGGGACCAGTGTTGCCCCTGTATCCGACGCATTTCACCGCTGCTGATGAATGAATGAATGACCATGCTACTTAAATTTCACACGCTCATCAATATGACTGCAACGTTGATTTCATCGGCACACTGTGCAGCAACACATCGCTGGTTTGGCTCCCTGTGTGTGCCAGCGAGAGAGAGAGCGCGAGCGGTAGAACGTGACGGTGAAAGTTAGCGTTATATCTTAAGGACTTATAAATTCTTAATTTCGTTGTTGTTCTTGATGCTGCTGTTGACCACAGGACAGGAACTACCACCGATGTCCACTCGGCTTTTGGCCATACTAGAGAAAAAAGTATATTGAATGTAAATTCAGTACAGTCCACTAACATGCATCGAACATAGCTCACACCAACCTTTAACAAACATTCGGCTCATAGTCTTAGTTTGCTTTTTGATAAAACACCATCATTAGCTAGAGCCTGTGGCATTTTCAAACTGCTGAAATTAACGTTAGCCTAGCGGCTAGCGGACTTTCCCTGTGCTCATAGCTTAAGACATTGTTATATAATTATACTATTTCTTACTCACCGCTGCTCTCCCGACACAACAACACGGTTGAATTTCAGCCTGCATTCACATTTGGTGGAAACAGCAGCTGATATATCCTTCGCGATAGTAACAAGCTCGCACATTCAGACAGTTCGGAGGCCGTTTTACTTTGAAATGTGGAAATGACGTCATCAGCAGGCATTATCACGTGGTCTCCAAAAACAGCCGAATGACACGAGTCGATTTTCTTTCCATCGGTGGAAAGTTTGTTTCAAAACTCCGTGTGTGAAGAACTGAGATCAACAAATACAGGTGGGACTCACAAACGCCTGTTTGAAAGTTGTAAATGTTAGGAAGATATTCACAAATGTGGTTGATTTATTTGTAAACTATTAAATATATTCACAGATATTTTTATTATTTGTGGAATTTGTTTTCTATTTGCAAAATATTAAATGAGTTTACAAATCTTCATTTTGTGTTTGTGCAAAGTGTTTTATATTTTCAGATTACACACAGATCGCTCATCTCTTCACACAAATAATACTGAAACATAACTACCCCAAAAGAGGTCGCACACCTCTGGTTAAGTGTCTTGCTCAGGGACACATTGGTGGACCTGTCCCAGTGGGGAATTGAACCCGGGTCTCTCACACCAAAGGCATGTGTCTTACCCACTGCACCATCACCACCCACATAACCCCTAATAAGGTAAGCAATGAGCACTTTTTAGGCAGCTTGAGTGTGTGAGTCTGATGTCACTTGGACATCTTTTCTGGGCCTGTCCCAAGCTCAAGAACTGTTGGGATGACATGTTCAATGTGTACAGTTGCATATACAATAGACAGCTAATCCCTGACAGTCTCTCTGTGATATTAGGCTGTTCCAACCACTTGTTTTCTCTCCTTCCAGCATAACAACAAACTCTCATGTTTGATATGGTTATTGCATAAAGGGTTATCCTGAGGGAGTGGAAATCTGCCTCCTTTCCTTAAATGGTTAAATGACACTGTGTCTTGATGGCAACCCAAAGTTTTTTAGCATTTGGGGACCTTTTATTAACCATATTGGGAGGGAGAGGTGTCAACCTGGAAGCTGAATGTATCAGACTACAAATTGTAAAGTGCTATATTTGTGTCTTTTTGCCTTTAGGTTCTACCCTTCGGCTTGGGCCCTCCTTGACCTCACCTGGTTTTGGTTCCATGGCCTGAATCTCTAATCTTCAATCTACCTGCCAACATTTCAGTCATTACATGGATTGATTTTACTTAGAAGAGCAGATATAGATTATTATCAGCCTGTTGTGTGAGTCAGAGTTGTGTTTGTGGAAGAGTATAGTGGTGTATGTGTGCCATTGTGATGCTGATCATAGTTTTGGGACAAGTTTGAATCACACATTTTGATGTCCTGTGTTTGGAGATATCTTGGGTATTGATCAATGTGGTTCGTTCTGTGTTGATGTGAGATATTATGAAACACACCTAGTATGTTGACCCAACTTGCCCAGATTTGGCAGTTACAGTATGGATAAGACACTCCCTTGTCTCAGAAGAGCAGCAATATATCATCGTCACCCTGCTGCATGTTGTCACTGGCCATGTTTGAGGTTTGGCTGCAGAGGACAAAACATCGGGCTCTGGTGGAGGAACTCATTCAGGTGGTCTGGCAGCTTTTCCAGGTACATTTAGTCAGATTCCTTTTTTCTTCTATGTAGAGCGAATTAAACAGATAAATGAACAAGCAGACAGCTTTAGACTGTAGGTGGACAGAATACTGATGTTAAACCAGTTAGGGTTGATTTCCTCTGTTTTTTTACTCTCTTACCTTAAAACACTATTACTAGTATTTTAAATTCATTCGGAGGGAACTGTTGGGTTTCTGTAAATATCATCACAGAGTACGGTCTAGACCTGCTCTTTTATGAAAAGCACTCTGAGATAACTGTTGATGTGATTTGGGGCTATATAAATAAAATTTAATTTAATTTAAATAAAATGAGGTAAAGAAAGAATAATGAAAATGAGAGACAGCATGAACAATTTAGCATTAAACCTATAAATAAGTCCAGATATGTAGAACATGCTTACAAAGGATTTTGTGTCTTTATCTTTGTACAAATTCTTATCACCATTATATTATTATTATTATTATTATGTCTATTGTTATAGTAATGTCTTTCAGGATTTTATGATTGTTGATGAAAAGTCTCAGGAGGAGACAGGTTACAGTCAGTTAATGACTCAATATTTAAAACATTCAGTGAAATAAGATGAATGTTTCTCAATCAGTTCTAAACATACTTGTTGTTCTTATTTGACTAAATAAATGTTAAATGTAACAAACTGAAAAAGTGAAAGACAGCAGTTTGTGATTTGATATGATTGTGGGTAAACTATAGGTACACTGTGTTTGTGTGAACTTCACCTCACAGCTTTAGTGATGTCACTGAACAATGTTAGGTAGATATTAAAAACCTGCTCCCTTTAATAACCTGATCTCTCAAACAGGTTTCACTCTGAAGAATGGAAGGTCTCCACATTAACAGCAGCTCACAGAACCAAAGCTACGATTACAGCAGCACCACCTCCAACTACTTTGAGCCCAGCGTGATATATGTGGTGACCTACATAGTCGTTGCTGTCGGCCTTCCTCTGACCCTCATGGCCATCTATGCTTTTTATTCTATGGTATGTACATTCTGACTGAGAGTTATTTATTTCCTGTCTGTGTGGTGTGTTTGTCCTACAGTCTGTCTGTCTGTAAAGGATCTGGATCTGGTTTGGGGGCTAGGTGTCAGGGGGCTGGGACAAAGGCTTGGAATGATCTATAACCTGACAGGAATAATTGACTCCAGAATTCAAATGTCCATGAAGCTGATTGGACCCTAAACACATGCAGTTTCCATGTGTGGCTCCATTCCAGCCTTCTCTTAAACTGTTGAGCTTAAAGAGGTGGTATTCTGCTCATTTTCAGGTTTAAAATCTTATTTAGGGGTTATACCAGAACAGGTTTACATGGTTTAATTTTCAAAAAACAGCATATTTCCCTCATACTGCACATTGCTGCAGCTCCTCTTTTCACCCTGTGTGTTGTACGCTCCGCTCTTGAGCTACAGAGTGATGCATCTTACTTGTACAAAATCTTTGTTGGGAGTTGCACATGCGGAGAAGGGCGGGTCGTAAGAAACATGGTAGTGTGATCCAAATCAAAGCCGCTTCAGACTGAGACCGTAAGCTAGCAGATGGTAGAAGTTACTCTCAAGTCCACAACATCATTGTTCCACATCTTACCATCAGGACTAAACATTGAACTGTTGCCGGTGTTTCCATCTATGCTGCCCTGCCGAAAAATGCTACCATAGTGCAAATCGATAGACTCGACTCTACTCGGCCCTGCTCCGTTTTCCATTGCAGGTAGAACCCAGAGATAGTACGTAGCAGGTCGTCATAGCGACGCCACACACAACTGCTGCAACGTAATGTTCAATGCGACACACCAGCTCTTAAGTAGGGTCACCAGACGTCCCGAAAAATCGGGGACAGTACCGAATTACGAGCAGTTGTCCCGACCCGTTTCCGGTTTGTCCCAAAAATTACAAAAAAAAACACGAGTTTTGATTATAGTCTAATTAAACATTAAATACTGATCGTTTTAGGGGTCTCCTGCTCCAGCAGGGGCTGCAGGTTATCTGGACATTGTGTCAACAGCGTTGTTACAGCCACAAAGTAACACTCGTGCTCTTTTCCCCTTTTTGTTTTCTTGTGGTTAGTGGAAGTTACAGTCGCGAGGACAGGGAAAGTGAAGCTTCAGGCAGCCACGGCGGAGAGACCTGACACACGCGTTACGCAGACAGATGTGACACTGCACTGATGACATGAATACGCTCCTCCCGCGGGTCACATCAGGCTTCCCCCGCAGCCTCTCGCAGAGCTCCTCAACTCCGAAATATCAAGCACATTTTTGTTCCGCCATCACTTCTCGTGAAACTGTCAATATTCAAAATCTACACAGCTGATTTCTCACCTCAAAACTTCTCAGAAGTGGATTTAGTGATGAAATTACATACGAAAACTGTAAAATATAAAACTTTCTGTTGCCTCTGTCTGGTGCAGCAATGATGATGCAGTGAATAGTGACTATTCTGTCTGACCAATCAGCAGTCTGTCGTGTTTTCACGTTACATTAGTTTCCCTCAGCTCGCTTGGAACCTCAACAGAGGTGAGGTGATATGAAAGAAAGTACCTGGAAGCAGGTACAGGTGCAACATTTCTACAACGGAAACCCAAACAAAGGTGAGTCGGGCCAAAGGTCCTCCGCTCAGTCTAGCTTGGTTTGAGGGCGTGTCTGACCCCGCTAGCCGCTTGGCGAGCTTTATGATGCGTTACAAGTAAGTGAAGGGCTGGACTACAAACGAGCTGATGTTAGGATTTGGTTTTGTGCTGTTGTTTTTCCTGTGTTTATTTGATATTGTCATGGTTTTGAGTTTTGTAGTCTAGTTTATTATTTATGCTCATTCGCTTTAAGTTTTCTTTGTAACTGTCTTATCGCTCATCTTAGTTCTTGGTCCTGTGCTTTAGTTCATGTGTAGTGTTTTCCTTCTCGGTGTACTTCTCTATTTTCTCATTATGGTCTGTCTTAGTCCTTAGTCTAATCTCCATGTTTTAGGGTAGTCTTGTCTCCTGTTTGGTCCCATCTCCGTCCTGATTTTATTTGTGCAATCCTCCCTGAGATGCAGATTCAAGGAGGAGAGAGGCTCACCTTGCAAACACAAACATGAGCCTCAAACTGCGACTCCAGTCTGGATAAATCCAGCTCATGTGTTTGAGCCAGAACGCTTCATATCTGTGGCTGAAAAACTGCTGCAGAAGCTGCAGGAAATCTGGCCCTTAGTCTTGTTCCTGCACTGATTGGCCAGTGGGTCACATCTGAGATTTCTGTTGGATGAAAAAGTCAGAAATGGCTCTGACTGCAGCTGCTGGGCAGAGCAAGATGACAGATTTGGGAGGAGGTGGACTTCACAACATGTTTCCAACTGCTTGTTGACTTTTACCAATGTTTTCCTGCAGGTGAGAAGTGATCAAGTTGCTCCCATCTACGTCATCAACCTTCTCATTACTGACCTGATTCAGTTCTGCTACATGATCGTTGAGGTGGCACCAAATGTGGATAGGAATATAAAGATAATCTTCATATATATTTACCTCTCTGCTGTGTTTGCCAGTGTTTACTTCATGGTCTGCATCTCCCTGGAAAGGTATCTGTCTGTCTATCCAGTATGTGTGGAGCTCCTTCTGTGTCTGAACATTATATTAGTTTATAACTCTGAAGCTCCTCAAAGACTTTGTGTCCATCTTGTATTACAGGTATTTGGTCATCGCCCACCCACTGTGGTACCGCTGCAGACGATCCATCAAGACCTCTGTGGTGGTCTGTGTCCTGGTCTGGGTCCTTTCTGCTGTCTGTGGCGTCTGTTTCTATTTCACTGATGTCACACACACACTCTTTGCCGCCCTCCTCCTCCTCCTTCCCTTCCCTCTGTTAATATTCTTCCTGGTTGGGACCCTCAAAGCCCTGTCTGCTACCATCTCGGTCCCCTCTGATGAAAAACGACGAATTGTGGGAATTTTGGTTCTGGTGCTGCTTATTTACACGCTGCTGTTCCTGCCCAGCATCATTTGGTTCTTGAAATTATACACTGACGGATTGGTAGACTTCAGACTCATCTTTCTGTCTCTAACATTTCTTAGGTTCAGTCCTCTTGCAGACTTGTTCCTGTATGTCTTCATGAGGAAAGGGTTCATAGACAAGCTTTTGGCCTCCCCTTACGAAAAATAAGTTTATTCAAGTGTGCTATTAGAATACTTGTTTTAAACTAAAAATAAGAGAGTGTGCTTTCAGTCTACTTTCAATATACTTTTCAGATATATACTTAACAAAATTATACTTAAGTATACTTGGCTTATACTGACAAGTATACAGAAACGTATATTTGGCATATACTTGTACTTAATCATTTGATCAAGATATACTAAAGAAAAGTATTCTTTCTGAATACTGAAAGTTTAAGTGTACTTGGCTTGTACTTGTGTTTACTCTTGTAACCTTATTAAATAATTTTCACATGAAATGGGCTTCTTTGAGGTAATACTCCAGCAAATGTTTTACACACCATCTTTTAAACTAACATGCTCAAGTTCATGGTAACAGGTCAGCTTTGGGGTGGAATCGCTTAGAGTAAGTGCTTAGTGCAGAGGTGGAACTGAACCTAATCTTTTATGTAGTGTTATTAACCCACACAGAAACAGATAAATATTTGGCCGATTTTAATGACAATTTTGTTCATGGTGTGAAAGGAGCCATACACCATTACCAGTTCATTATATACTCACAGTACATGTAGTTTTAAAGTTGGTTAAAGTAGTTTTGAAAATATCATCACAAAACATCATCTCATTATGTACTAGGCCCACATAAATCATTGGCTACAACACTGAATATGACTCATGACTCGTTTAGTCCCGTTCATATGGATTTGGCAAAGGTATAATGTACATTTTCTCAACTATTTCGACAACAATGCATTTCATTGTTATCATATCAGGCCAGATGGCACTGAAGTTTCCAGTCTTCTTTACCTCATTTATGAAAGTATTTATTTGTGAATCTTTACATAAAGGTCTGCTGGATTGAGCAAGTACCTCAACTAAAACACAGCAATGTTTGGTACATGCACAAGATGCAGGGCTTTGATGTGTACACTTTTGTTTAAAAATGACTAAGTCATTAATTAAACACAATGTTCCATCATTCAAGCATGCAGCACTGTTGTATCTTTTCTTTAGTCTGTCATACTTATGACTGTGATACAGAACTCCATCAACCAAAAAACGGTTGTAGGACCAGAGGCAGTAACTTAGATTTCCACATAACTGAGTAATGGCAAGCCTATATGAAGCTGTGATATTTCTTGCAAAGGGGGATGCCCAAAACCCATGACACTTTCATTTAGTACTTCACATTTTTCTGTTCTTCTCTTATTAAAATAGTTTTTCAACAAATGATTGAACCTTTGCACTTTTGATAGTATGCTTTGCCTTTTCTATTCTCTCCACAACAGAAATTTTCTAGCTATTTGTGAAGGAACATACTGTGATCCATGAAAATACTTCAATAGAGTCCCCATATTGGATTCAAAAGCTTGGTGTTGCCCATAATGGACCCCAGTGTTTCACACTGTGTGATGTGTGTGAGCAAGTGTATGTTGAAAGTCATGTGGTCTTTCCCGTATAGTCTTTGAAATTCAATGACAAATTTTTTAAGAGCCAGTTCTGACATCAGGATGCTTCTAGTCTTGATCTTATCCTGTAGTAATGTATATATGCCAAACACCAATAGGAACAAATGATTCCAAAATCTGTATGCCTTTCAGTACAGGCAGAGCATAAAAGAGTAGAAATGCTCGCCAATCGGCCGCTTTCCAGAACTTCCTTTCACTCACTGACCTTGGTGTCCTAGTTATCTCAACAGGAGGTTTTATTTTTACAAGTCGCAAATCAACCTCTTCACTTTGTTTGCCAATGTACCAGGGGGTTTCACTGTTTGTTGTATCAAACCACAACGTAGTCAGTTGCCGAGTGACTCCAAGGCACACATTGTGTTGATATTCAGGAATGAAACCATTGATCATTTGGAAGTGACAAAGCTTCATTAAAGGAGATGGCCCTTTGACTCCAAACACTGGCTCATTCACTGTAGCTGACATTGCATGACTGAAATGATCTCTCTCCTTTCGAAGTGGGGGTTCAGGTCGATCATATGGATAGGATTTACCACCTTTGTGATAGCAAAAGTCACAGCCGTAAAAGCCATTAAACTGCTTTGTGTTTTGAAGCAATGGACGAGCCATCAAATCAGAGCTACAAAGCAGCACAAACACTTTGGATACATGATTGTTTCCCTGTACGTCTTGCCATTCAATCCCTTCAGTCTCTAATAATGAGGCCTCTTTAACAAATGGTGTTAGTAATGTTAACATGGATGGTTTACTTGGGCCAAACCATAATGCTGACATCAGAATATGCTTTTTCCTCACTTCTGGTCCCAGTTCAATTACCTGACACTGAATTAGCCAAATGCTGCATTTAGAACTTTTAAACACTGGTGCGCCATCACAATTCCAAATAAGCGTCAAGTCATCTTTTCCAAGAATGCCACTGTCACATAAATTTTGATACTCTTCACCAGACTGTATGTCAGAGAGGACCGCAAATGTTCTAGTTTTTTCATTAAGACTGACACCATGCTCTTGCAGAAGTTGCTTAATCTGTGCATACAGGGGCAACACAATATATTCATCAAATACTGTGTTGCAAGAGTCACATTGGGAGGGACAGTCTGTGCTAATGCCAAAGTATTTAAAACAGCTTTCACAATAAAAGTGAACTTCAAATTTAGATGAACTTCCAAATTCTTTGTGGAAAATGTAATGTGAAGATGGGATCAGACCTGGAAACATTATGTTAAACATTTCCAGTAAGTGTGTAAGTGCCTCGCCGGTTAAATTGTGCCGTAACAGATAGGACATCAGCATCAATACACTTTCCCCTTTTGAAAGAGGTGCACCAGGATACAAGGGCTTGTCACCAGTATCTGCTGTGTCTTCACTGACCGAGAGAGAGAGAGAGAGAAAGAGAGAGAGCGAATCAGGACTATCAGTCTAGCACACTGTGTTTAATTTTAGCAAATGTAATTTTCTTGAAATGCTTGCCATGGATTATAACAAAACTGATAATACTTTCAACATATCCTATCAAGCTGCAATCCCAAAAGAAAGAGTAGCTACTAGGGCTGGACGATATGGACAAAAATGTTATATATAAAAAGTTGCATATCTTTCAATATCGCTAATTATCACGGTAAGTATCAAATCATTGTTTCTTTTGATTTGTGCTCCTGAGTGAAAGTTGAAGAAACCTAATGGTTAATTGTGGTTTAAACTCTTCTTTATGGTCAACACGAGGCCAGACAGTGGATCAATTCACAATTCTGAGGTAGAACCATCCATCCATCTGTAAGGTTTGGCCCCATGGTGGAAGGAGGAGACATGGACATGAGTTCTTCACCTGGTGCTTCAATTTATTTTTAAACCAGATGCGTGGAAAGTGCAGTTGTGCAAGTGAGGTATTGTAAAAATATATCAAAAATTAACAAAAACAAACAACGAGAAAACTAAGTATATACTATTCAAATCATCATTACAAACTGAGATTACACAAAACAAAACCTATATCAGCCCTGACTATTGGGCTCCAGCACATGTGCCCTTCCAGGCCCAAGCTGTTCTCTCTCCAGGGGGCCTCTGCCTCCTTCCTTTATACCAGAAGCCCCTCCTACAAGACAAACCAAAGTTAATTGACAATCAATTAAACAGCATTATGTTATCTCAACCATCAAACACATCTCTGGCTACATCACCACACAACAAATCAACTAGAAAACCAGAAATGAAATGTTACCGGCTAAACAAAAGCTTCTCAAAAGAGCAACTTTAAGATACTCCCATACACCCCTCTGTACTGGCTCACACTTGGACCATTCCAGGTCTTCTCCCTATAAATGACTCCACACTCCATCATTTCCTGTTTGCCCCTTCGGCCCAGATCCCTGCTTGATGAGGAGAACAGATGAATAAAACAAACACTTGAATGACCTTGGGTAAATCCCATAAGCTAAAATAAATTACTTGAAATGAACTGTGTATGTGTTGTATTTATCCAACCATGATTTCAACTCTTCTGACCAGTACTTATATGAACTGACATGAAATGACAGGCCATGTGTCCATTGATGCTAGCCCATATGCTAAGGGTAACCGTCCTATGCTAATGCTCAGCTAAGATTAGCTTAGCATGCCAAGACCAACACTGCTGACTTCAATGAAGGCATGGGGTAGCCCCATGACACCATCATCAACCACTTATCCTGCGTACAGGGTCACAGGGGGAAGCCAATCCCCGCTGACATTGGGCGAAAGGCGGGGTCCACCCTGGACAGGTCGCCAGTCCATCGCAGGGCCACACATAGACAAACAACCAAAGCTCAACGCTCAGTCCTTTTTCTTTAACAAAATAAACATCTTAATAAAAAAATAAGTCCTAATTCGTTTATGATTTAAGTAAACAAAATGAACATTTGTTATATTGTTATTGAAAAAAGTACATTGCGATAACTATAGTTTTATTGACCAGCCCTCTTAGCTATCTGTGTGTGTACCTATACGTTAAACTTTTGTAGAGCCTAATTACCCATACATGATGTGACATCAGTCCTAATGGTGGCGAAATATCCTTACTAGTTCTCTTCCATACAGCTGCTGTCATCACTCAGTTTAAAGTGCTCCCACAAAGCTAAGGGCTTCATTGTTTTCCCTTTGATGTGAGCTGGAGTGTTACGTTCACTGCTGTCAGTGGAGATCAGGCCCGTGGAAAAAAACTCGAATGTTGAACGGTCGAGTATTTGGAACCAGCCCTACTGAATTCCACATTTACACACAGTGTTATATTTAAAATAGAATAGAGAGCCTTGCACTACTTCCTGGTTCCTCAACTCTACTTCACACAACTATAAAATAAGGTGTCAAATAATGTAACAAAATCCTAAAACATGATTTCTAGGTGATTTAGACAGAGCAAATAGCTTTCTATCTATCCATGGGAAATAGCTAGCCCATAGCTATTTTATATTGACTATTAATGCACTCATTTCATGAACCGGACTTTTTTACATAAGCTGTTACACTAACTACTAACACCATGTCATTGAACCACTTACTACATACCTCAGAAAATTCAGATGTGTTTTCTCCACTAGTGTTGCCCTCCATCAAATCTTCACTGTCCACATCGTTTTCATCTTCACTCCTTGCAGCATCAAGCATGTTTGCTTTGGAATCTGATCGGTCATGCTCGTTCTGCAGGTTAACAACGTAAAAAGATGACTTGAAAGACTTAATTTAAAGGGTAGGCATTTATTTAGTAAAGATAAAAACTGTGCAATGCACATTTGTGTATTTACCTCTTCGATGTCAGTATCCAACAGGCTACTTGTGGAGGAGTTTTCATTGTCCACTTCATAATCTTTGCTGCCACTGGCTTGGTGCATATTAGGAGAATGCCAGGAGTGGGAGAATGGAGTTAGGGTGGCACTGGACAAAAAGTAATAATGTCAACATAGACAGGGTACATCCTCTGAGAAGCATGAATGTGCTCACCAATTTGCAGTCGGCCCAGCATTGTCGCCTTGGAGCAATAGGTTGGAAAGAACACATAATAACCAGTGGGGCTAAAACTGTGTAATTATGTATTTACCTCTTGAATATCAGTACCCAACAGCCCAGTTGTGGAATAGTCTTCATTGTCTACTTCATCCTCTTCATCTTCACTGTTGGATGCATTCCTCATGTCATCTTCTGTGTTTACTCCATCTCCTTTATTGTTGTTCTAAAGGTTAACAAAGGAAAAAACATAAAGGGTAAAATGCCAAGGAACATTTCAAGAAATGACAGGCTTGTCTTGTACCACAATTAATAGATATTAGATATTACTGTTTATGTGCAGGAAACTGTGATATGAGAATAATGGTAAACATCTATTTGACAACTTGAGGACAAAAGTGGAATGCTTATAAATATGTCTATATTTATTTAATGAGGTAGCTAGGTCTGAAAAAAATCCAATTTTGATCAGCAGGAAATTTAATTCTAACCTAGATAATAAATTATTAGTTTTATTCATTTATAAAGTAAAAATACCAAACATTAGCTGGTTATAGCTACACAAATACTAAGAATTATTTGCATTCCCTTCTTTCATATAATTATAATATAAAAAAAAAAAATGTAAAAGCCTTTTCTGGCTGCTGATCTGATTCAGGAAGCTATTTGAAGAGATCATTATAGGCACTGGGAACTTCTGGTGGGTGTTTGTCATTACTTTAACATTGAAATGATTCATCGACCATGACAATATTAGTTGCAGTGTCAGCCTGATCATCATTCATACTGACCACATTTAGGTAACTGTCATCACCATCCTCATTATTTGAACTTGAACTGCCATCTTCTTGGCTTCTCTGCATTTGAGAGACAAAGAGACGTTTTAGTCATATAGCTATTTGTAACGTTACTGTTTGTAGACACTTCATTATGCATACATTTAAAATGAAGCCTCATCTTGATAGATTAGCGCAAGACCAGCAGTAAATTACAAGTGTCCTGTGTAATCTGATTTATAATAAAAGTGGTCCAAAGTAACTTACCTTTGCATTCCATCTGAACTTAGTTCTCCTTGGTACTGCGTCTGTGCCGCGCAAGTATCTTTTGTAAGGTCCTAGATGTTTTGCCATTAATTCGCGTGTTGTGCACGGCTAAAAACATCTGCTGTTAACGTCAAACTGGACCGAGAGGTGGCCATATAAAAATGAGGTAACGTTAGCCAACTACAGAAGCAAGCTAAATCTCCCGCTTAATCCCAACATGCTTTTCGATGCAGTCGCGCACCTCTCGCGATAGCAGGCCGTGCGATCCGTTTGCACCGTTTGGGTCGTTTGCGTCAAAGAGCTGTGGTTCGCGCGCATCTCACCCGACGGTACAGCATCTTTGATGTTAACTAACGGTCGCGGTTGCCAAAAACAAACATAATTGTCAGTGATAACATTAATTATCCTCCACGATGGCATTTGCGATATATTATTTCAAGGACAAAACCGTGGAAGTTGGAAAAATTGATTGGATGAGTGTTGAAGACCAGCAAAAATCTTCAAAAATGGTCTCAGAGTGCCCCAAACTGGAGGATGAAGATGGATGGATAAATGTTAAGTGGAACAAAGGCAGAAAAAAGAAAGATGGTCCGGCCTTTTTTCCTGCTAAGGTGTTAATGCTCGGGGGTAAGTTTGCTAGCACTTAATCTGTCACCTAGCTTAATGTTAATGGTTAACTTCAAGGATTAGCATAACTGGGTTTGTTTTGTGTTTTTGGATACTAATAATTTAAAATTGTGGATAATGTTAATTTAATTATAGGCAGAGCTTAAAGACATAGCCCAAAGACCCAGTCGGGATTTTAATTTGCTCAGTGTAATTTACACAAACTCTTTTCACAGACAACTACAGTGACCTTTGCAAGAAGAGGGAGGAATTCATAAAGGGTGAAGACATCTGGAACCAAACACTCAAGAGGAAGACAAAGCCAAACAGTAGGTGGATGAAGGATGTGGAAGAGGAGGACAAAAGGCCAACAAAACAGGTAAGTTAAGTTAGTTTCCTTACTCAATATTGATGTGAAGAAAACTTAAACTGAAAAGCAAAAGCATATTTAAATGTAATCAAGTTTTAGCATCTTAGTTTGCCATTTTTATGTCACTAATTACAAGTAATGCCATTTGTTTTTTTCACTTTTATGATTTCTTTATGGTAGATGCTTTATGATAGTTATGAAAGTTTGTAAATGTGGTAATATTTGATTTAAAACTAGAAGTATTTCACCATTTCTGATAAATAAACATTTGTGATTCTTGTTTAACTGATATTTATTGATGGGGGGGTACATCATCACAACCTTTAAACCCTCAGAATTTAAACAATAATTAGCCAATATTAGCCTCAAATCTCTCTTTGTTTGTTTTTAGAATCACTGTTATTGCACATACATGCTATTCATAGTTTTCAAGTGATGTCACATTTCATGAAAAACGCTCCCTTGGAGAGCAAAACTGACGTTATTTTTCACTGCCTGCCAACCAGGAAGCAAGTGATGCACTGTTACTATGAGTTTTTCACTTTTGCGTTGCCAAAATGCTGGATGGTTGTTGTACTTTCTGATGCACAAATCGAGGAAAACACAAGCCCGAGCTGTGTTAGGTGAGGGATTCCCCACAATGTAAACGAAAACATTACCGCAGTCGAGCGGCAGCAGGGACCTGGCGCTTTTTAACGATAGAAATATGGCAGCGGATGCTGGAACATGGATTGGAAGTGCCCAATACTTGCAGTTTGTGTTCGTAGCTTTCTTTTTGAGTTGAGTTAAGAGATGATCCAAATAAATGTAACTGCTTTTGCGGAGTCTCTAAGGGGGAGTCGCGGCGTGAGCCGTTGTGTTGGTCTGTTGTTTTGCCCTCCAGGTACCGCAATTGATTGAAGACCTGAAGAAGGAGCTGGTGGCTAAGCGAGCATCAAAATAAAGCAACATGAAATTTTTAAAGGAACAATATACCCACAATGAAAATAATAAAATATATTTCTTTCTATTTCCTCCTGATTACTTGGCAACCATCATCTGTTGAGTTTTAAAAAGTTACAACAAACTTAATGTACTCCAGTGTTTCAGTGCTTTCTTCAAATGTAAACCTGCTGGGTTTTAGGCCAGACAATTGCATTAGAATGTTGATTAAACCATTGTTTGTATCCTCTTTGTAATGTAAAGAAAACTGACACCTCTTTGTTTAGTGCCAGAAGGACAGTTTTTCGACTGTTTCATTGACACTTAAGACAGGGTGTCAACCATTTTGTAGACAAGCCCTGTTGTTCTCCATGATTAGTTTAGAGCAAAAGACTGTTTATTCCTGTAGATTGAAGGGGGTTTCACGTCTGGGAATTGGCGCTCTTTTGTTCGACCAAAAGTACCATAGAGCAGTAAGGTACACCCTTCCTAATTGGGTGACGAAGAAGTAACCAAATGACCAATGGCTTTGGTCCTGAGCCATTTGAAGGAAAAGACCCGCCCATATACCTGGAGGATATTAACAATTAGTTTTGTGAGAATCAGGAATGTAAGCTGTAAATCTGAAAAGAGGAACAACTTTCCAGTCCACTGCAGTGTTATTTGTTTGTTCTGTAATGCCATCTCTTTATTCACTAATTTTTGTAATTAAATCTTTTTGTTAATTTTCATTGGACTGAGCCTCTCCTTTCTCAAAATCTGAAAAAACGCAACACATCCTAATGTAATGGAGTTAAATGGGTACGTGTTTGTTGATTTCAAAGCAACCAAAGAATACCGGCCAGATAGAAAAATAAAAAAATCTTTGCATCACTAAAAGTCAAAGCCTGAAAATGGCAGTTTCGTACACTTAACTTAAAGACAGTGACATTAAAGATTGCCAGTCAATTTGGACCAACACCTTCATGTTGCCTAATGGGTGAACGCTGACAACATTCCCCCAGTATCCACTAAGTCATATAAATTGGAAGGTTTCCTTGGTTCATTACATATTAGTGAAAGCCTTCGAAAAAAAGCACAAAATTGTCAAAAAATTTTCCTATTTTTTTTTATTAAATATAATCAGATGGCATAAAAAACTCTTAACATGTCTTATATTAATCTTGCTGAAACCTGCAGACAATCTAAGCTTTTGCACCCTGGTCTTATAATCATTTATATCTTCATTCTTTTAACAGAGCTTCCGGTAGTAGTAACAAAGTTGAAAGAAGT
Organism: Micropterus salmoides; assembly: GCF_014851395.1. Taxonomy (NCBI): domain Eukaryota; kingdom Metazoa; phylum Chordata; class Actinopteri; order Centrarchiformes; family Centrarchidae; genus Micropterus; species Micropterus salmoides. The sequence continues at coordinate 7,381,392 of NW_024041150.1, forward strand.
AATTGAAAAAGTCACACACCAGACCTCAACTTCTGCATCCAACTGGTCAACACCAACAGCATCTGTAGACTCACCAGCTTCTGCATGCGTTTCTCCTGAAGTGGTGTCTGATATGGTAACTAAATCTCATACATACCAAGGAGGTATTCCCACTTTTCCCACTGGAAAGGTTAATGTCAATGGAGACACTACACAGCCATGTGGCAAGGTTCTCCATTGCGTGGCACAGTAGCATTTTGCACTCTAATTCATGTTTTTTATTGGGAAATAAAACACCTCCCAGATTTCCTGTCTTGTCAGGGAATAATAACTTGGTTAATATGCACACTGCAGTGTTGATGAATACATAGATTTCCCGGGGAATGTGTATGATTGTATTTTCATAACTTTGTTGTGTAAAAACAATGTTAGACCAGTTACAATCTAAGTGATCACTCTGTTATTTTGCAGGTGTCTCTTGTGCCAGGCTCTGATGTCAAAGTCCCTAGCTGAAAGCTTAACTGTCTGCGGACTGCAAATCCATCGGTCTACATAGGGGACCTTGCTGTGCTTGTCTACGGCAGGGAAACACTGTCCCATTCAAGTTTGACGGGGAGACAGTCTGGGGCACACAAAGACATGGAATCCAAGCCACAACTTAATAACACAAAACTTGAAGCTATAGTTGGTGAGTGCATTTAATTAAAGGAAAATTTCATTAAAAATAAATTCCTAAGCATTACTCATACAGTTCTTTTTCCAAAATGACTGTAGTGTTCCATGTTGAAAAGAACATTTAGTTTTGTGGTTCCTCTGCCATTTAACAGGGCACAAACTAGAGGAGTACAACCTCTTTGTGGGGAGCTAGTGACCCTACATGTGTGTTTATACTGTTTGTTGAACTGGACATCCAAAACAATATTTGTTTAAAACTTTGATTTGTAGAGAAAAAAACTATTTTCATTCCCGAGTTTTACCTTGTGTTCATGTATAGTTCGCTGGTTGTGTACATGCAAGTTAACATCAAGTCTGCATGCTTAAAGTACAGTTAATGGTTTATTTCAAGTATAAATACTATAAGCTAATTGGAAACTTAGTAGTATACTTTAAATGCAGAAACTAAAGAAGTACAACCTGTTTGTAGGTAGCTAGCTATGTGTTCGTACTGTGTTATCCTTTGTTTGAACTGGACAATATTTGTTTGAAAACTTTGATTTATAAAGTAAATGACTATTTTGACTCCTGAGTTTGTCTTGTGAATATTTGTATGTGTAGTCCACTGGTAGAGTGAGTTAACATCAAGTGTACATAAAGTACAGTAAAAGGTATATTTCAAGTATAATACTAATATGTAAGTAGTAGTCTAGTAGTATACAGCACAAAAATAATATATAAATAGTAAACTATAAGTATGATGTTAAGTTCACTGAAAGAAAACTTACAAGTACACTATTAAAATTATTAAACTAGTAGTTTACTGAGTAGTATACTTAAAACTGTACTTTCATAAACTACAAATCCAGGCTAGAAGTATATAACTAGTAAACTAGCAGTATATCTATAAGTTCACTTGTAGTACAACTGCAGTACAAAATAAAACTTGGATGTAAACTAGTTGTGAACTCAAAGTTTACCACTCTTACACGTATACTTAAAAGTATACTTTTATATACTAAAAAGTGGGCCAATTTAGTCCCAAGAAGTATTAAATTAGTATGTAAAGTATACTTGGGAAATATACTTGAACGTTACTTAAGTTTACTTTAAAATAAAGTTGAAGTACACTTTATTTTGATTTTGGCCTCTGTGTGTTGCTGCAGAATGGACAGCAATGATATCAGCAGTCCATCAGTATGAATGATGACAACATTTCCACAGTCAGCTTCATGTAGGCAGAGAAAGAGGGAGAGAGAGAAAGGGGAGGAAACAGGAGGAGAAATGGAGGCCAATAGAAAGGATAGAGACGAGACAGATCCTGTCATCTACTGAGACCATTTCCAATAAGACACCTAACTGTAGAGAACAGGAAGCACTGTTTGGACTCTGCTGTGGGAGAAGTGGCTGCTGGGAAATGTTTTGGTCAACTTGCTCTGGTTCACTGTGATGGCTTCAACACATGGAAATAAAATGTGTTTTATTAGTTTGGAGCTGGAAGTTGATGTCTGTCATTATTCTCCTTTAATCCCAGAAGCAAAGCAGATATTATTTTAGATGAACTGTGCTCATTCTAGCCGCCTCGCTGTCTTCTTCCTAAATCTTTATTTGGACTGTTGTTTGGATGTTTAACACAGGGAGAGCATCTCAACACGTCTTTAGCACTTTGTACTTTTTAAGTGTAATTTCTGCTGTTTTAGTGGTAGGCATGCTGCTGTTTAGGATGGGATTCAGAGCAGCTGTTTTGCAGCAGCTGTTGTGTTTTTGGCAATCTGGAGAAAATCTTAAACCACAGTTTCTATGAAATTGTACATTTTCTGGAAATCCAATAAAAATCAGTTTGTAGTCCAAACTGTGAATGTTTGTCTTTGAGCAACTCAGTGAATTAAAAGCTGACAAATGAAGGTTCAACAAAATCTCTGCTGGTTGACAAATCTCTGTTGTCTATATGAACATAAAGCCCAACCTGCTGTTAGCAGGGAGGCATCCTGCACTTTCTGACCAAATGAGGTTTCCTCACAGCTCTTAAAGCTTTCAGACTTTTTTAGATAATAATTTGGGGCAGAAATGATAAAGTGTGACAGGGACAGTCACAACAGATCAATATCTAATATGAAACTAAAACTCTGTAGACGGAGGTCTGGTGAGTCATTGTTTATTAACAAATAACAAAAAACTTACAGTTCAGCGGTGAAGGTGGCAGTCTGAGATGAAGAAACAATAATCCAGAAAAACAGTGAGCACAGACACAGGAAGTGAAACAACACAAGGGGAAGAAAAACTGCAAAATAAAACAGGAAACCAGAAACACAAACACCAAAAAATCAGCTTGATTAATATGTGTGTGTTTTCTGACACTGTTTGGATAAAACCAACATCAGTTTCTCCTTTATCAGTAGAAAGACATATTGTTTATTGGTTTATTGTTCAAGTGAAACGTTTTCTCTCATTCCTCCACTTTGACTGAGCCTGTGGGACTTTCAGCAGGACATCAGTGAGCTGTTTTACTGCTCGGACTGCTGCTATATTTCCTGTAAACCACCAGATGGCAGTGTGCCGGCTGAGTTCGCTGCCCACAAGCTTCAAATCTTTTCTCAGCACAAACCAGAGGAAAGCCCACAAGCTGCATGAAGCTCTGCTCAGCCCACACTGGTTCTGATGGTCCAGGTCAGTCTGCTTTAGCTAGTTACTATAAAACAAAGAAGAAAAAGGCCCATAAACAGCTGTAGAACCTGGAGACAATAGTATAGTAAAATACTTTTGTGAATACCTGATCTCGACGGAAACTGTTTCTCCCATCCCATAATCCTGTCCCTGTCCTGCCATCACTGGCTTGGTTTAAAAAGACATATTGTAGGTTATGTTTCCTGCAGGGTGTCTGCGGGGTCTTAAAATTTTGTTGGTTTTAAGGGCTAAGACCCACAGACTCTCTGGACGCTTCGGCACGTGCCCGGCGTGCCCCTCCCGGCAACGCCCTAAGAATCGACCAGCGCAACAAAGTCTTTGTTTTGCTTGAAGCTACACATGCGAAGTGCCGCGACATCGATTTATCCCTCATTTCCAGCAACTTTACTTGTTTTATTTTCTTTCTTTTGTTTTGTTAAAAGTTATCAGTCCGTTAAGTTACACTGATCTAATTCAGGAACGACCAAGTTCCCTTTTAAGCTTTTTCGTCGAGCTAACTTCACCGAGGTAAGACCAGCCACGTGGACTCGCCAGTGGCAACGAAGGACACCTGAAAACAGCTGAATTGCCAGACGGAAGACGGCCAACCCTTGAGGTTTTTCTTCAATCAGACACAGAGAACCTTGGAGAATGCCCTAGCAAAAAGCCAGGATCGGGCAGCTAGTGTGGGACACGTGCAACAGGCCAAAGCAGGCCGCTGACAAGCAGTAAGACCAAACAAAGCATTCTGTGATCAGGGATGTCAAATAGTGTTAATATTGTCTTTTTAACTCCTAAACTCATAGCTTACTATCATTAGTCTCCTCTGCCGTATGAGTCAAATGCTTCCCACAATCGAACCTCCATTCTCATTGTTTATTTCTCTGATGTATTTAACCACCTTTTTATGTCACCTTAGTTAGTTAATAAATTAACTGTAACCAAGGAATTGTGTGTATTGCCTACTTCTGAGTCCCTGCCAAGAGAATTGACCCTTTAGATATGAGACTGACTGATTTGATTTAAGATAACTGAGTGATTATTAACTAACTGATCACTGGTTAGTAATAGTATAATTATTAAAAGCTACCTAGAGGTCCGGAGACTCAAGGTTAATAACAACTCCGGTGGTGCCCCTTTCGAAACGAGAGCTTTTCATGGATTGATGTTTTCTGAATATTAAAATTCATAATTGGGTATTAATTCTCATAAATTTATTAAAATTAATAGCTAGTTTTAGACATGCCACATTTAGGAAGAGGTGGATCATGTTGCTCCCGACTACCTTATCAACCTTCTCATTGCTGACCTGATTCAGTTCTGCTGCATGATTGTTCATGTGGCGCGACCTGAGAATGTGAAGATCTCTCTCATCTTCTCTGTAATTTACATCTTTGCTCTGATTGCCAGTATTTACTTCATGGTCTGCATCGCCCTGGGAAGTGTCGGATCGGAAATAAGGACCGGCCGGGCCAGTGGAAGGCCTGGTCCCTACCCTAACCAACGTATTAAACTCAATAAAATTACTCTATTAGATTTCTTCTTTAGTCAAAAACTGCATAGTCAAAGACTTCACTGGAGACGGTCAAGAGTCGGTGCAAAAGAGTTTATTCCAATAAAGGACAGATAAACCCGAGTAACATCCCTGCAGGTCTCAGGATGGAACTGAGCTGGTGGTCAGCGAACATCGCCTTATATTCACCTTAAGCTCCACCTTCTCTCCTCCTCCCAGGTGGGCGTTACACCTTAACTCCACCTACATTGTTCACTGACCACTCCTCTCCTTTGGTGAATTTCTTATCCTCTGCTGCCATCTAATGGTCGTTTTCTCGTACTGTTTTACCAAATTAACCCTTTTACTAATGTCACAATTTCCACCTTTTAGCTATTTTTATGCATACCTATTATTACAATTTATCCTTCTTTATATTTTTGACATTACTGGACTAGAAATTCACCAATATGTTTCAACTTCAGTCCCACCGTATTTTTTAAAAGTTATACAGGCATAGTTTGACACCATTAAAACTTAAACACTTACAATTGTATTTTTTTAAAGAATTAATAAGGAATAACATATTTGATACATGCATAACATGATTCAATATAGAAGTACATGATTCAAACTTTACACTGAAAGAACAACAACAGTGGTCAACAGCTTTAGCCTGCGAAAGATGAAACATGTCTTTCTAAATATAACGGAGAAGCTTGTGGTGGTTTAATTTAAACCCAGGTCTCTCACACAAAAGGCATGTGTCTAAGAAACTGAGCCGTCACCAACCACCTTCAGGCTGATGTTGTGGTTTGGGGTTTTTGGGTTTGTGTTTCTTGTTTCCTGTGTTATTTTGTAGCTCGTCTTCCCCTTGTGTCATTGTCTTGTTTTACTTCCTGTGTCTGTGCTCACTGGTTGTCTGATGTGCATCACATGAGCCTCTTTGTCTTCACCCAGAAAGTGGTGATCGAGTTTGCAGAAGTTTCTGGTAGTAAACTACATCCAGTGGAATGTACTAAGGCAATTCATGACGAGATCAGACACATTAGACAAGCAAGATTTCTGAGTAAAGGCAAGATGTTGATTGGAGCAGTCAACAGCAACAGGAGTGCCATTTAAAAGTCCCGTTCCTGGGGCTAATCGTAAGGTTAGAGGAGTGATTAGTGGAGTTCATTTAGATATTGGTTTTGAAGAAATTAAGAAAGAAGTTAAAGGAGATAGAGTCACGGCAGTGAAACGTCTTCCTACTAGATATCAGGGGAAATTAGTTGACAGTCTCTGTTCTACTGTAATTTGAGGGAGACCTGCCACAGAAAGTAATGATTGGCTGCATGAATTGGGCGTGTGGCAGATGAGAGTAAATCTAAGCCAAGGTGTGCTGGAGAACATGAGAACATAGTGCTGCTTATCAGGGATGTGAAGTTCAAAAAAGAGCAAAAGATATTCAGAGATACAAAATAAAGTATCATATGCTGAAGCAGCAAAACAAGTCTCATTGGCAGTGACAGCGGATTCTCAAGCAATTGGTCCAAACACCTTCTCAGCAAACGACTTTCCTAAAGTACCACAAATGCACGAGTGCCAGAAAGTGTTGACCTAAGTGTGCAGTTAAAGGCGATACTCTGATAGTGGATAAGTTAGTGGGGGGTGCCACCTTTATTAAAGAAGGAATGTCTTATGGGACAGTAGCAATGAACCACAGTACTGATTTAGAGGTGTAGAGGTAGAGGATTTGTATAATCCATGTAAAAGAATGAAGAGTTTGATCAAGGACACAAAATAATATGGTGGGGGATTTTAACGCTCATAATACACTTTGGGGTGGGAAAAATACAGATTAGAATGGATTAATTTTGGAGGAATTAATTGAGGATAAAGGTTTGGTTTGTTTAAACAATAGACAAGGTACAGGGGTCAGTGTAAGTAATGGAGTGGAGTCAGCGTTAGATCCAACATTGGTGTCCAGTGAATTAGCTAGTGGCAGTAAATGGGACGTGCAAAGTGATAATAGTATTGGAAGTGACCATTTTCCAATTGGAATTCATTTTGAGGAAAATCTCATGATTGAACTTGATGGGGTTGGAACAATTCGCCTTACACTAAAACAGCAAGGGAAACGTACATACCCAAAAGATAAGGTTACAGGCTGAGCTGATCCCTGCTGAGGAGATTACAGTCAGCAGCCAGGGCCCTGTTTCAGAAAGCAGCTTCAACAAACTGTAACAAAGTGTAAACCTGAACTGAGTTTTCGGTTCCAGAACAGCTGATCAGAATCAGTTCAGTCTGAGTATGTTGGGCCTGATGGAAGCGCGTGCGTGGGGATGAAAAAAAAGCCTCATCAGTGGAGCTCCGATACTACGATTCACCATGGCAACGGGTAAATAAAGGCAGAGCCTCCATTTTAATCTGGTGGAGCTTGAAATATGAACGCTGCCAACGCATGATTGGCTTTAAAACGCAGGAGTGGAGGATCGATACGTGAACATTATTACATTTTATACAGTGTTGTTCATTCATCATTTACCAAACTGGAATTTCTTTAATGAATGATAAAGAGCTGGAATTCTCCTCCAGCCTGTTACTCATTTTAAACAGCTACAGGCCTGTTTATTCAGCTGGAGCCTGACGGGACTAAATGCCGGTGACAATAACTGAAAATATTAATCGAACAGATTAGACACAGTTTAGGCTCCTCATGGACCTCTGATTGTAAAGTGACAGGCCTATGCCCATTCATAATTTTTTTGCAATTTAAAATGTGTCTAGGTTCAAACTGACGTCTATGTTACATTAATAAATCTTGCTCATTTCGTATTTTATGAAATGCTGTCAAAACACATTCAGACTATCAGCAGAGAATGAAAAACTCCTTTTAAACATGTAGGCCATTTGTTTCAGCCGCACTACAGTCATCCTCAGAAATCTTCACATCATATCCAGCTGATAACTGAGAGGAATGTTCAATCTGTGCGACTACAATATGAAAGGTTACTGTTCACTGATCAGTTTTATACAGCTTAGTTTAAACAGTGATTACTGCAGCACTGTAGCTTATGGTAAGTGTTTTTGTGCAACTGTTGCCAGCCTGACAGCTGCCTTAATGTCCACAGAGTCACTGTGTTATAAAGGACAGTGTAGTCTATAGATTTGATTCTGTGCTGAGGATAAATCCACGATGTCCAAAGAAAACTCTCTGTCCAAACATCGATGACAGATTGATCATAAAGAGTCATGTTCAAGATCATGTTTAGGTAAAAAATAAAAATAAAAACCTAACAGCCTATTTAACCGTGATTTCGATGTTTCAAAAAACGTAACTGTGTTCCAATATGTGCTTTGATATCGACAGTCTGAATGAGGAAATGTCACACTGCCACTTCAGGCTCTGCAGGAGGGGACGAGTCAGAGAAACTCAGCGTTAGTTGAAGTAAACCTCCTCCGATCAGGTCAGGTTCACAGACCTAGAGTTTATCTGATCTCGCTCTCTGAAACCAAAAACCCAGAGTTTTCTTTATCTCGGGCTCAACTTGCTCAGAGTTTTCACTAAACCCGCTTCCTGAAACAGGGCCCTGCTTACTTTCGTTAAACCACCCCTACCTGAACCAGATAAGCAATTATCCTGCACCTGTACACACTTTAAAAAAATATACATTAACGAAAAAAGTCTATATGATGAGTTTCACAGCGTGTATTTGAAGATATACCAGGTTATACCACGCCGGGCAACACTCACAGATATTAGTGGCTGGAGGCTCGGCCGCACTCCGACACATCAAACCAACATTACAGACTTTATCACCATTTCCCACACACATTCAATACACCCTTCAAAACCCCCGATGTGCCAGCAGTTCATTTTCATTCTAACGACTTAAATTGTCCGGATTGAACCAGATGTCCTCTGCGTTAAGAAGAAGAAAACAAAAAGATAGCAGGTGAAGCGTGGCGAGCCGCCGCAGTCAATAAAGTTCCAGTTAATTTATACAACCTCGCCACAGTCTGTTTAGCCGATAAGATGATGCCGCAGTCCAGAAAGGTCCCAACATATAATCCGGCAAAAAGAGTTTCTTTGTTCCTTTGTGGAGTTCGTCTGGCAAACATTACACAGAGCCCACTAAACCCAGACCGCTCCACCTGTTGCACTCCAGAGTTCCCCCCAAACGTCACTTCCCACTCTCCTTTTAAAAGCTCTCCGGTGGCAAAACAATAATGAAGAAAAACACGAAGGAAAGTCCTTTATAGCAATCCGTGATTCCACCACAGGCACATGAAGGAAGAACCAATACACTCAGAGCATGTTAACCAGCACATTCAAATCTGTACCTGAAGGCAGAATAGGTGACTATTACAGGGTTACAAGATGGAAACTGGGGAAAGCAGACTGGAGTAAATTTGCATGTTGTGATGAGGAGTTTAATAGGATTGACATGTCAGGGGAAGTGGCTGAAATAAATGAAAGTATTATCAAAGCTATATTAAATGAGCATCAGGAGCAACTGGAACGAGTATTAGTAAAAAAGAAAGTTAAAATGGTACCACGGTGGAACAAAGAATGTTCTGAAGCCATCAGAGATAGAAATAAAATGTTAAATAAAATGAGAACTGAAAAGAAATCATTCAATGTCAAATTGACTAGATTATGAAAGTGCTCAGTAGTAAGGAAGGTAATCAAAAGGGCAAAAAAGATGTATTGGAGAGAATTCTGTTCAACTATTGGAAGAACATCACCACTAGATAAAGTGTGGGGAATGATTAATAGAATGAGGGGAATCAGGCAAGATAAGGACTTTCCAGAGCTGAAGAAAGGGGAAGAAATAGCTTGTGAGAATAAGGAAAAGGCAGAGATGTTGGTAAAGAACTTTGTTAAGATTCATAGTTCAGATAATTCGACAGAAGAAGGTAAAATCAGAAGACAGCAAACATTAGATAGGTATCCGGAGGTACGTAAACGCTAATCAGAGTCCTCTAGATGAGGCCTTTACCGTGCCTGAGCTGAGGAGGGCTCTGAGTAAGTGTAAAAGAACGGCTCCTGGAAAAGACAATATAAGCTATACTATGATAGAACATTTAAATGGTTCTGCATTGGGTAAAGTACTGGAGTTATTTTACAAGGTTTGTGAGGAGGGTAAGCTTCCAGTAGGGTGGAAAGAATTTAGAAACCTGGGAAAGATTCTACAAATCCAGATAACTATAGACCGATAGCTTTAACTTCACATGTGTGTAAAACCATGAAAAATGAAAATGATCCAGAAGAATAACATATTACTTGAAAAGAAATGAGCAGTGTTTGGAAACGTCTGAGCTTCGGGATCTCGACACAGCGTCGACACGTCAGTATCGAGCGTCCCATCCCTACTACAAAGTGTAGATAAACCCTGTACTTACCAGTTACCAGGCTATCGTAAACCCACAAACTAAGGAAGTGCAAGCAGACGGGAGCACAGTAAAGACGCCAAGCTTATAGACGATAAGTAACAAAGGAAATTGCCAGTTTTGGTTTAACGCATTAAAAGCGTCTTCACTCTCTGCAGAGCAAGCGTAGACTTCACACTGTAACATAAGTTAGACCATGAGTGGATTGATTCTGATATATTATCCGTTTCCTGTTGTTGAAAAGAGCATCGCTTTCTTTTGATGGATATTCGCCTGTTTCTTTTCACATCAGTTACTATGTGTTTTATAGCGCTGTCCGACGGTGAGTCCATAAACAGAAGGTCGCCCGTGAAACTAATCTTTGCTTTCACTCAGCAGCTACCAGCGGTTATTTATTTGGGAACCAATCATTTTTGAGATGCACATGTAGTATCAGGTTAACTGCTGAGGTAGGAACCTTGTGCAGGTGTTGATTGCAGGGAGGAATAATAAAGCCGGGGTTCAACCGACACACTGATGTGGTCCTTGTGTAGAGCCTCCCAGGGGCGTTTCCAGGCTCTTGAAACATTGGGGGCTTAGCCCAGCGCAGAAATCTTTCATGTTTTCACCCCCCACCACCCCTTTGCCACCCAAAGTACGTCTGTAAAGCAACAGTAAATGACCTCTACACAGTAACTCTAACAACTGTCTCATTTTCTGATAATAATTAACACCGACAGTGTTAATTATTATCAGGGTCCTTCACTGATTTTCTGGTGGAAAAGTCTTTATTTTTAGAAGGGGAAGGTCAAAATGTAGGTGTCTGTGACAATTCAGAATAGAAAAATATAATAGAATGTAATGCAGTAATCAGTAGCTCATTCTTTTTTTACCTTAAGTTACTTTTTTTTAATACAGAGATTTCTTCTATATTTACATTGCAGGCTTATTGTGCAAATAAACCTTTCTCGTAGCATTTTTATTCATTAATTAACATTTCTTGGTGCAAGCTATTTTTCAGAACATTTTTAACAAATGCGTTTAAAAAGTGGTGGCTACATGTCCCCAGCGTCCCCACTGTAAATGACCCTCCCTCCCTGCTCCCTCCCTACAGGTTGAGCTACTCCATGCTTACCACTTCACCCCTGCTCTCCTCCTGCTCTCTCGCTGTCCCTCAGCACTGTCACTTTCACTCAGTTTCACTGTCCCAGGCCTCCACCTCTGCCTGGCAGTGGCCCGGGCTCTCCTTTACTCCTTCAAGGTCCTGTGCCTGCATTATGCAGGGTAGGCTATGCAGCTGATGTGAGGCTAGAAGCTCCAGTACCAAACATATCGGTTATTTTCGCCCATTTGGGTTTTTTTTGGCCCACAACACAAGAAACAGCTCGAGCAGAGGGGGAGGGAGTGGGGGCTAGTAAGAGATGTGATTGGGCCAGCCCAATGTCAGTATAGGCATTTGCTTTATGGGCCGATCGTTGGCCCATTTTTAAAATCAGTTAGGCTATATAAATAATAATTTACGTTACATCGGCCCTAAAGGTCCGTCGGCCTACCGGGTATTTGACCGGTAGCCTATGCTAGATTACCCATGAGGATACCCCCAT